>NC_081555.1:147259068-147304068 GCF_963082655.1 Stomoxys calcitrans | reverse complement strand
GGTTTTACATTTTTGGAAGCACCCTCAATGTCAAGAAATGCTGCCATTGAATATTCCTTGACAGCGAGAGAACACTCTATGTAGCCGCATAGGTCGTAAAGAGCTGTTTCAGTGGATTTGCCTTTACTATATGCATGCTGCTGCCGCGACAGTGGATCTTCAGGGTTCTTTGCCCTAATATATGTTTCTAATAACCTCCAGATTTGAGCCCCCGATAACCGGCTATTATCTGATTTGGCAGAACTTTTGGCGCTTACTGTTCTGTAATGACGAAATCCATGCCTAGTACGATCCAAATCGGACTATACCTGACATAGCTCCCATATGAACCGTTCTCCCGATTAGTCTTCTCCAGCTCCAACCAAAAATTTATTACTTAAAGTGCACATGTGGCCTTCACACTCAATGGTGGTGGGTTCCCAAGCTTTGGCCGGCCAAACTTAAATCTTTGTATTGCAATGAAGCACCATCCTATAGTACTGTCAAAAACTTGTGAATTCAGTCGTGGCCGACGCTCGCAAAAAAATACAAATTTTTGCCCATGAACATTCCACTAAGGAACAGGGGCAAACTTCTCACATATCAATGAGTGCGGTCCGATTCAAATTTAAGCTCAATGATAAGGGGCCTCCTTTTTATAGCCGAGTCCGAACGGCGTGCCACAGTGCGACACCTCTTTGGAGAGAAGTTTTACATGGCACAGTACCTCACAAATGTTGCCAGCATTAGGAGGGGAAAACCACCGCTGAAAATTTTTTCTGATGGTCTCGCCAGGATTCGAACCCAGGCGTTCAGCGTCATAGGCGAACATGCTAACCTCTACGCTACGGTGGCCTCCGACGCCGACGCTCGCTCAAAGTCGAATTCTGTGAAGGTCGTCAAAAAACGGCTGTTGTACCAGAGAACATTGATGCTGTGCTTGAACTTATAATGCAAGATTGTCATGTGACATACTGTGAGATAGTGGCATCCTTGGGCATTTCTTCCACCATTAGATAAAAAGGTTTGTTCTCGTTAGATTCCGCACATTTTGACAATCGCTCATAAACAATTCGTGCCGATTAGTGCGAAGAAATGTTGAAAAAATACCATTGCGTTTCTTCAAAATACGTTCACAAGATTGTCACAGGTGGCGAACAGTGGATCTGTCCGAAAGAGCACAAAACAAAACAGCAATCGCCCGTGTGGATCTTCAAAGACGAGCCAAATCCAACATCATTCGTGGAAGAAGCAAATATTCGCCTGTTTCTTTGGCAAAACTGGTCATGTGGCGACTGTTTAGCTTGAGCAACATATGATGGTCAATACTGAGTGGTACATCACAATTTGACTATGTGAAGTTTTGGGAGAAATTTGAAAAACAACCAAAAAAGCGAATCATTGTTAACCATAACAATGCGAGCTCTCTCACACATGAGCTCAAACTATCACCTTCTTGACCGGCCAAAATGTCGAATAGATGGGTCGTTCGTAGAGATGGGTTTCTACCGGGTAAATATGCAAAGCTTGGGTTAAAAGGGGTACCAGAACTCGCTGTGCTTAACTTCATTGAAACAGGATGAGATATAATCCTTTTATAGGCTCATTACACTACATCGGGAGATCGTTGTATATGACAGCTATATCCAAATAAGGTCCGATCTGGATCACAATACCAAGCAAAATTATAAATGCCCAGATTTTGGGTATAAATGGGTAAATACCGGAGTATTTACCCACCTCTAGTCATTCGCCGTACAGCTTTGACTTGGCACCTAATGGCTCCTTTTTATTTCCATACATCAACATAAAAATGTCTGGTCAAAGATTTTCGTTGCCAGAAAATTCTGTTGAAGCGTTCAATAACCATGTTTCGGAGGTTTCTCCATCGGAGGGGGAAAAGTGTTGCGACAATTGGTTTGAGCGCAATCAAAAGTGTATAAATCATGAGGGAGAATACTTTGAAAACAACAAAACCACCATCATAGAATGGGGATATACTAATCTAGTCAATCCGTTTGTAACACCTCGAAATATTCGTCTAAGACCCTATAAAGTATATATTGGGTTGCCCAAAAAGTAATTGCGGATTTTTTAAAAGAAAGTAAAAGCATTTTTAGTAAAACATAGAATGAACTTTAATCAAATATACTTTTTTACACTTTTTTCTAAAGCAAGCTAAAAGTAACAGCTGATAACTGACAGAAAAAAGAATGCAATTACAGAGTCACAAGCTGTGAAAAAATTTGTCAATGCCGACTATATGAAAAATCCGCAATTACTTTTTGGGCAACCCAATATTCTTGATCGTCTAGACTTTCTGAGTCGATCTAGCCATGTTCGTCCGCCCGTCCGTCTGTCAAAATCGCGATAGCGGTCAAACGCGTAAAGCTAGACGCTTAAAATTTTGCACAGATACTACTTATTAATGTAGGTCATTGGGGATTGCCATTGGGTCATATCGGTTCAGATTTGGATATAGCTCCCATATAAACCGATCCCCAGATTTGACTTCTTGAGCCCCTAGAAGCCTTAATTTTCATCTGATTTGGCTGAAATTTGGAACAAAGACTTGAGTTATGACTTCCAACATCCATGCTAAGTATGATTCGAATCAATCTATAAACAGATATAGCCCCCATATAAACCAACCCCTGGATTTCTCTTCTTGAGACCTAGAAGGCTCAATTTTTATCTGATATGGCTGAAATTTGGAAAAGGACATGAGTTATGACTTCCAACATCCACGATGCTATTCGGCTTACAATCTGATGTAGCCGCACATATACCGATCCACGGATTTGACTTCTTGAACCTTAATAACTCTCAATTTTCATACGATTTTCCTTGAAATTTGAAACAAAGACTTGTGTTATTACTTCCAACATCCATATAGCCCCCATATAAACCGATCCCCGTATTTAAATTCTTTAGCCTATAGAAGCTTAAATTTTCACCTGATTTGGCTCAAATTTGGCCTAAAACCCTATTTTATGAATTGCAACATCATTGCCAATTTTTTTCGAATCGGTCAAAATGGTGATATAGGCCCCTTTAAGTATCGATATCCCCATATGACTTCTTGAAACCAAAATATGGGTTGCCCAAAAAGTAATTGCGGATTTTTTTAAAGAAAGTAAATACATTTTTTATAAAACTTAGAATGAACTTTAATCAAATATACTTTTTTTACACTTTTTTTCTAAAGCAAGCTAAAAGTAACAGCTGATAACTGACAGAAGAAAGAATGCAATTACAAAGTCACAAGCTGTGAAAAAATTTGTCAACGCAGACTACATGAAAAATCCGCAATTACTTTTTGGGCAACCCAATAATTCAAATACAAACTCAGTTATTAAGGGTATATTTTTAGCGGAAGCCATATTGGTGGGTACCCAAGATTCGGCCCGGCCGAACTTAGCACACTTTTACTTGTTTGGTTTCAGAGCGACCGTTATTTAAAAGTAAAACAAGTAGTGGCGTGCTAAGTTCGGCCGGGCCGAATCTTATATACCCTCCACCATTCCGATTTCTTTGCGCTGTATCTCTTTTTTGAACAAGAACTGTTATGCTTTTAGAACTATATCAGGTTATAGTACGATTCAGACCGTAAATGAATTGAATGCTGAACATTGTAGAAGTCATTGTGCAATATTTCAGTCCATTCGAATAAGAATTGCGCCTTGTAGGGTCTCAAACAGCAAAATCGGGAGATCGGTTTATATGGGAGCTGTATCAAACTGTTGATCGATTCAGACCATATTAGACCAAAATGTTGAAGGCCATGAGAGAAGCGGTTGTAAAAAATTTCTGCCAAATAGGATAAGAATTGCGCCCTCTAGAGGCTCAAGAAGTCAAGATCCCAGATCGGTTTATATGAAAGCTATATCAGGTTATGTACCGATTTGCTACCATACTAAGCACACTTATTGGAAATTTTAACAATATACTTCATGCAGAATTTCAGCCAAATCGGATCAGAATTGCGTCCTCTAGCGGCTCAAGATGTCAAAATCCAAGATCGGTTTATATGGCAGCTACACCAGTTTATGAACCTATTTGAATCATACTTAGCACAGTTGTGGGAAGTGATACCAAAACACTTCATGCAAAATTACAGCCAAATCGGATAAAAATTGTGCCCTCTAGAGGCTCAAAAAGTCAAGTTCCCAGATCGGTTTATATCGTGGCTATATCAGGTTATATACCGTTTTGCCACCACGTGCAAAATTTCAATCAAATCGAACAAGAATTGCGCCCTCTGGAGGCTTATTAAGTCAAGACCCAAGATCGGTTTATATGACAGCTATATCAGATTATAGACCGGTTGCAACAATACTTAGCACAATTTTTGACAATCATGAAAAAACACCTCATGCAAAATTTCAGCCAAATCGTACAAGAATTGCGACCTCTAGAGGCTCAAGAAGATCAAGATCCAAGATCATAAACCTATCATGGCAGCTATAGCAAAACATGAACCGATATGGTCCATTTACAATCCCAACCGACCTACGCCTATAAGAAGTAAATATTTGTGCAAAATTTCAAGCGGCTAGATTTACTACCTCGAAAGTTAGCGTGCTTTCGACAGACAGACGGACGGACGGACAGACGGACAGACGGACAGACGGACGGACGGACAGACGGACGGACGGACAGACGGACGGACGGACAGACGGACGGACGTACAGACGGACGGACAGACGGACGGACAGACGGACTAGCCATGTAGATCGACAATAAATGTCATGACGATCAAGAATTTATGGGGTCTCAGACAAAGATTTCGAGGAGTTACTAACAGAATGACGAAATTAGTAAACCCCCATCCGATGGTGGAGGCTATAATAAAAGGAAATCGGTCCAGATTTAGATGTAGCTCCTAAATACATGAATCATCCGATGCATCATTTAGTGACAGAAGAAGCCCCAAAAATTTCAAAATTTAGAATGAGGTGACGTCTCAATGCTAGTACAAAATTTCTTTCAAATCGGCTCATATTAAGATATAGCTTCTATTGGGAAAATTTTGCAAGAAATCAAAATCCATCCATGTCCATGCTCTTATATCGAAATAAAGCTATCAGCTAGAATTAGTGGTATCGGGTAACTTAAAGTCCTTTCTGCCCGAATTTTGCCTTTCCTTTCTTATTTTAAATGCAAATCCTGATTATAAAATACTGACTAACATTTTAATTTAAATTTTTTCATTCACCGCTCACATAATTCCCCCTATTTTCACCGGTTACAAAACTCTTATACCATTTCCATGTACTCTCTTCCTCTTCCTCTCTTTGGGGATTCTGCGCATTTGGCATTTACATTATTAACGAATAATATTCCTTGAATTACACGTGCTTTGTGTTTTGAACATATGAGGGCTGTCCCGTCACCGTGTGTCTCATCAATGTAAACAAAGGAAAGGAGGAATGCCTTCCTATTGTTGTCATTATCAATCACAGCACGATGCTTAAGTAGGTTTTCATTGATTTTAATGTGGTCTCTTCCCAAAAAAAAGACGAGGAATGTCAACGCAAAACAAAAGATTATTGAATGTTTATTTAGCATTAGCAAATTCACACACAAGTTATTGATTAAGATGGAATAAGGGGAACAAACATGAGAAAAAAGGCTAACACTTGAGTGCGAAATGAAAAGCCCATTGTCAACATGATCGATGCAAGGGTCACTATTATATCCAAAAGGAAAAGTATATAAAATCTATCAACCGTGATGTGAGGAATATTTTGAGCAAATCAATCAACTAGATTTCTTGAATTTTTAGAGTTAAGTGTTCTCGTCGAATAAGTTGTATATGGGAAAAAAATTTACTAAATCCATTGAAAAAAGATTAAAAAATGTGTTAGGAAGCGAACCCAGGCGTTCTGTGTCATAGACGGTCGTGCAAACCTCAGGCCTAAGGTGGCCTCCATGAAGTTAAAAAGTAAATGGAAAATACCAATTTAATGTCAACAAGAAATACCGAAACAAGTAAAAAGGCGTTAAGTTCGGCCGGTCCGAACTTTGGATACCCTCCACCTCGGGTATATATGTGAACCACCTTTAAATCGACAGATCGGTCTATATGGCAGCTATACCCAAATCTGAACCGATCTGGGCCAAATTGCAGAAAGATGTCGAGGGGCTTATCATAACTGACTGGCCCAAATTTCAGCGACATTGGACAATAAATGCGCCTTTAATGAGACCTCAACCCTAAATCGAGAGATCGGTCTATATGGCAGCTATATCCAACTATGAACCGATCTGGGCCAAATTGAAGATGAATAACGAGGAGCCCAACGCAACACACTGTCCCAAATTTCTGCGAAATCGGACTGTAAATGCGCCTTTTATGGGCCCAAAACCATAAATCGGGAGATCGGTCTATATGGCAGCTATATCCAACTATGCACCGATCTAGGCCAAAATGGCAATGAATGTCGAAGAGCCCAACGCAACTCACTGTACCAAATTTCGGCGAAATAGGACTGTAAATGCGCCTTTTATGGTCCCAAAACCTTATGTCGAAAGATCGGTCTATATGGCAGCTATATCTAAATCTAGACCGATCTGGGCCAAATGAAAGTAGTATGTCGAGGTGCTTAACTTAACTCACTGTCTCAAATTTCGGCGAAATCGGACTGTAAATGCGCCTTTTATGGGCCCAAAACCTTATGTCGAGAGATCGGTCTATATGGCAGCTATATCCAAATCTGGACCGATCTGCGCCAAATTGCAGAAAGATGTCGAGGAGCTTATCATAACTCACTGTCCCAAATTTTGGCGACATTGGACAATAAATGTGCCTTCAATGAGTCCAAAACCTCAAATCGAGAGATCGGTCTATATGGCAGCTATATCCAACTCTGGACCGATCTCGGCCAAACTAAAGAAGGATATCGAATGGCCTAACACAACTCACTGTCCCGAATTTCGACGACATCAGACAATAAATGCGCCACTTATGGGCTCAAAACCTTAAATCGAAAGATCGGTCTATATGGCAGCTATATCCAAATCTGGACCGATCTGGGCCAAATGAAAAAAGGATATCACTGTCCCAAATTTTTGTAATATCGGACAATAAATGTGCCTTTTATGGGCTCAAAACCTTAAATCGAGAGATCGGTCTATATGGCAGCTATATCCAAATCTGGGCCGATCTGGGCCAAATGAAAGAAGGATGTCGAAGGGCCTAACATAACTCATTGTCCCAAATTTCAGCAAAATCGGATAATAAATGTGGTTTTTATGGGCCTAGGACCCTAAATCGGCGGATCGGTCTATATGGGGTCTATATCAACATATAGTCCGATATAGCCCATCTTCAAACTTGACCTGCTTATGGACAAAAAAAGAATCTGTGCAAAATTTCAGCTCAATATCTCTATTTTTAAAGACTGTAATGTGATTTCAACAGACAGACAGACGGACATGGCTAGATCGTCTTAGATTTTTACAAAACCTTCAAAGTATTGACATGCGACCCCATTAAGTATATATTCTGGATCGTCTCGACATTCTGAGTCGACCTAGCCATGTAAGTCCGTCCGTCTGTCTGTCGAAATCACGATTGCCATCGAACGCTTGAAGCTGGGCGCTTGATATTTTTGCACAGCTACTTCTTATTGATGTAGGTCGTTGGGGATTGCAAATGGGTCATATCGGTTCAGATTTGTATTTGACTTCTTGAGCCGCTAGGAACTTCAATTTTCATCCGATTTAGCAGAAATTTGGAACAAAGACTTGTGTTATGATTTCCAACACTCACGCAAAGTACGATTCTTTAACGATATCTGGTCTTAAAGCCTCAATTTTCATCCGTTTAACGATATCTGGCCTTAAAGCCTCAATTTTCATCCGTTTTGGCTAAAATTTGGAACAAAGACTTGAGTTATAACATCCATGCCAAGTATGATCTGAATCGGTCTATAAACAGATAAAGCCTCCATATAAACCTATCCCCTGTTTTGACTTCTTGAGTTCTTAGAAACCTAAATTTTCACCCGATTTGGTTGAAATTTTACCCAAAACCCTGTTTTATGACTAAGGTGTATCGATCCCAATATGACTTTATTGAAGTCCCAATCACAAACTCAGTTATAAGGGTAAATTTCTCCAAGGTAATCGGTACCCAAGATTCGGCCCGGCCAAACATAGCACGTTTTTACTTGTTTTTTGTTAATTTTTCTTTAAAACTTTTTTAAAACAAGTAAAAAGGCGTTTGGATACCCACCACCTCGGCTATATATGTAAACCACCTTTCGTCAAAATCCGGTGCAAAACTCATAACTTATGTCCCATAGCAGAAATATATGGAGGGGCTTAACTTAACTCTTTGTCCCAAATTTCGGCAACATCGGAAAATAAATGCGCTTTTTATGGCCCCAAAACCTAAAACTGAGAGATCGGTCTATATGGCAGCTATATCCAAATCTGGACCGATCATTGCGATAATGCAGAAGTATGTCAAGGGGCTTAATTTTACCCACTGGCCCAAATTTCGGCGACATCGGACAATAAATGCGTGTTTTATGGGCCTAAGACCCCAAATCGGAGGATCGGTCTATATGGCAGCTAAATCCAAATCTGGACCGATCTGAGCCAAATTCCCAGAGGACGTCGGAGGGCCTAAGACAACGCACTGTCCCAAATTTCAGCAAAATTTGATAATAAGTGTAGCTTTTATAGGACTATAACCCTAAATCGGAGGATCGGTCTATATGGCAGCTATATCCAAATGTGAACCGATCTAAACCAAATTGACGAAGGACGTTGCAGGGCCTAACACAACTCACTGTCCCCAATTTCAGCAAAATCGGATAATAAATGTGGCTTTTATGGACCTAAGACCCCTAATCGGATGATCGGTCTATATGGGGACTATATCAAGATATAGTCCGATATAGCCCATCTTCGAACTTAAGCTGCTTATGGACAAAAAAAGAATCTGTGCAAAGTTTCAGCTCAATATCTCTCTTTTTAAAGGCTGTAGCGTGATTTCAACAAACAGACGGACAGACGGACGGACCTGTCTAGATCGTCTTAGATTTTTACGCTGATCAAGAATATATATGCTTTATAGGGTCGGAAATGGATATTTCGATGTGTTGCAAACGGAATGACAACATGAATATACCCCCATCCTTCGGTGGTGGGTAAAAAAATTAGGTTAAACAAGTAAAAGCGTGATAAGTTCGGCCAGGCCGAAACTTATATACCCTCCACCATAGATCGCATTTGTCGAGTTCTTTTCCCGACACCTCTTCTTAGGCAAAAAAATGGATATAAGAAAAGATTTGCTCTGCCACTAGAGCGATATTAAGATATGGTCCGGTTTGGACCACAATTAAATTATATTTATGTTGGAGACCTGTGTAAAATGTCAGCCAATTCGAAAAAGAATTGCGCCCTTTGTGGCCTCAAGAAGTAAAATAGAGAGATCGATTTATATGGGAGCTGTATCGGGATATAGACCGATTAGGACCATAATAAACACGTATGTTGATGGTAATGAGAGGATCCGTCGTACAAAATTTCAGGCAAATCGGATAATATTTGCGACCTCTAGAGGCTCAAGAAGTCAAGATCCCAGATCGGTTTATATGGCAGCTAAATGAGGTTATGAACCGACTTGTACTTTGTTTGACACAGTTGTTGAAAGTAACAATAAAAAACGTCTTGCGAAATTTCAGCCAAATCGGATAAGAATTGCGCCCCCTAGAAACTCAAGAAGTCAAGACCCAAGATCGGTTTATATGACAGCTATATAAGGTTATGGACCGATTTGAACCATACTTGGCACAGTTGTTGGATATCATAACAAAACACGTCGTGCGAAATTTCATTCAAATCGGATAAAAATTGCGCACTCTAGATGCTCAAGAAGTCAAGACCCAAGATCGGTTTATATGGCATCTATATCAGGTTATGGACCGATTTGAACCACAGTTGTTGGATATCATAATAAAACACGTCGTGCGAAATTTCATCCCAATCGGATAAGAATTGCGCCCTCTAGGGGCTCAAGAAGTCAAAACCCAAGATCGGTTTATATGGCAGCTATATCAAAACATGGACCGATATGGCCCATTTACAATACCAACCGACCTACACTAATAAGAAGTATTTGTGCAAAATTTCAAGCGGCTAGCTTTACTCCTTCGGAAGTTAGCGTGCTTTCGACAGACAGACGGACGGACGGACGGACAGACGGACGGACATGGCTAGATCGACATAAAATTTCACGACGATCAAGAATATATATACTTTATGGGGTCTCAGACGAATATTTCGAGTAGTTACAATCAGAATGACGAAATTAGTATACCCCCCATCTTATGGTGGAGGGTATAAAAATACGTTTTAAGTTTGGCCAGACCGAATCTTATATACCCTCCATCATGGATAGCATTTCTCAATTTTTTTCCTGGTATCTCTTTTTAGGCAAACAAAGTATTAAAGAAAATAATTGCTATGCTATTAGAGCAATATCAAATTATAGTCTGATGCAAACCATAATTGAACTGAATGTTGGAGACCATATTAGAAGTCATTGTGTAAAATTTCAGCCAATTCGGATAAGAAGTAAACTTTGAGATCGGTTTATAGGGGAGATGTATCAGGTTATAGAGCGATTTAGACTATACATGACACGTATGATGAAGGTCATGAAAGAAGCTGTTGTAGAAAATTTCTGCCTAATCGGATAATAATTGCGCCCACTAGAGGCTCAAGAAAACAAGACCCAAATCGGTTTATATGACAGCTGTATCAAGTTATAGACTGATTTGAACCATATTCAACGCAGTTGGTGGAAGTCATAACAAAACACATTGTGCAACATTTCAGCCAAATCTGATAAGAATTGCGCTCTCTAGTGGCTCAAGAAGTGAAGATTTAAGACCGGTTTATGTGGCAGCTATATCAGGTTTTATACCGATTTGAGCCATACTTAACACAGTTCTGTGAAGTCATAGCGAAACACGTCGAGTCCAAACGGCGTGCCGCAGTGCGACACCTCTTTGGAGAGAAGCTTTATATGGCATAGTACCTCACAAATGATACCAGCATTAGGAGGGGAAAGCCAGCGCTGAAATTTTTTTCTGATGGTCATAGGTGGACATGCTAACCTCTGCGCTACAGTGGCTTCGAAGCTTTAAACTTGAATCGGACTGCACTCATTGATATTTGAGAAGTTTACCCCTGTTCCTTAATGGAATGTTCAGGGGAAAAATTTGCAAATTTGCATTTGAAAATAGCATTTGGCTTTTCAAACCAATTCGACATTAAGATGTGACTGCAGTAGTATAAGCCGGTTTTTCCGAAGCGGTACATTCAAGCCCGGGTACTGGATACTTCGAAGGTTGATCCACGTGCGGGGCCACAACTATCGTCTGCGAATTACCATGGATAACCTTCAGTATACGCTCCTCATACAGCAACATCTTGTCGCCATAGTCGGGCAATACAACCTCCAGGAAAACATCTCAGTAGGAGTCTATGGCTAAATGAAGACAGACGCTAGGTAAGACATAAAGGAAATGTTTTTAGTTGGTTAAAATAACCAACTTGGCAACCAGCCGTCTTGCGATCCTTCGCTCTATGCCAATATTCACGACTCTAACTTGACCGTCCTAGCCGGGATGTGTTTGAACAATTCGACCCATCCTCCACGATGTTGAAGGCAGTTTTTCATGTCGAATAACAACTAAGTTTCCGACTCTACAAAGTATATATATTTCGAATCGTCGTAATATTCTAAGACGATTTAATGAGGTACATGTGTCTGTCCGTCTGGCTGTCCGTCTGTCTGTCCGTCTGTCTGTCCGTCTGTCTGTCCGTCTGTCTGTCCGTCTGTCTGTCCGTCTGTCTGTCCGTCTGTCTGTCTGTCTGTCCGTCTGTCTGTCCGTCTGTCTGTCCGTCTGTCCGTCTGTCTGTCCGTCTGTCTGTCTGTCCGTCTGTCTGTCTGTCTGTCTGTCTGTCGGTCTGTCTGTCTGTCTGTCTGTCTGTCTGTCTGACCGTCTGTCTGTCCGTCTGTCTGTCCTTCTGTCTGTCCGTCTGTCTGTCCGTCTGTCTGTCCGTCTGTCCGTCTGTCTGTCCGTCTGTCTGTCCGTCTGTCTGTCCGTCTGTCTGTCCGTCTGTCTGTCCGTCTGTCTGTCTGTCTGTCCGTCTGTCCGTCTGTCTGTCTGTCCGTCTGTCTGTCCGTCTGTCTGTCCGTCTGTCTGTCCGTCTGTCTGTCTGTCCGTCTGTCTGTCCGTCTGTCTGTCTGTCTGTCTGTCTGTCTGTCTGTCTGTCTGTCGGTCTGTCTGTCTGTCCGTCTGTCTGTCCGTCTGTCTGTCCGTCTGTCTGTCCGTCTGTCTGTCCGTCTGTCTGTCCGTCTGTCTGTCTGTCCGTCTGTCTGTCTGTCCGTCTGTCTGTCTGTCTGTCCGTCTGTCTGTCCGTCTGTCTGTCTGTCTGTCCGTCTGTCTGTCCGTCCGTCTGTCTATCCGTCTGTCTGTCCGTCTGTCCGTCCGTCTGTCCTTCCGTCTGTCTGTCTGTTGTAATCACTCTACAGCCTTCAACAATTGAAATATTGAGCTGAAATTTGGCACAGGTACGTCTTTTTGATGCACGCTGGTTAATTTGAAACGGTGAGTAGTTTTAGGCCTCCCAACATCGGACCCAAATATGGTCCATATCGGACTATATTTAGATATAGCTGTCATATAGACTGATATGCCGATAAAGGGTCTGAAGCCCATAAAAGATTTATTTATTACCCGATTTCGTTGAAATTTGAAACAGTGAGTTATTTTAAGCCCCTTGACATCTTACCTTAATGTGGATCAAATCGGACTATATTTAGGTATAGCTGCCATATAGACCGATCTCCAGATAAAGGGTCTAAAGCCCATAAAAGTTTTATTTTTTGACCGATTTCGCAGAAATTTAAAATATTGAGTAGTTTTACGTCCCTTAACGTAGGACCCAAATAGGGTTCAGATCAGACTATATTTATATATAGCTGCTATATATACCGATCTCACGATTAAGGGTCTGAAGCGCATAAAAACTTTATTTATTACCCGATTTCGCTGAAATTTGAAACGGTGAGTAGTTTTAGGCCTTCCGACATCTGACCCAAATATGGTCTATATCGGATTATATTTATATATAGCTGCTATATATACCGATCTGACGATAAAGGGTTTTGAGCCCATAAAAGCTTTATTTATTACCCGATTTCGTTGAAATTTGAAAAAGTGTGTTTTTTTAAGCCTCCTGACCTCTAACCTTAATCTGGATCAAATCGGACTATATTTAGGTATAGCTGCCATATAGACCGATCTCCAGATAAAGGGTCTAAAGCCCATAAAAGTTTTATTTTTTAACCGATTTAGCAGAAATTTTAAACAGTGAGTAGTTTTACAACTCCTAACATGGGACTCAAATATGGTTTAGATCGGACTATATTTAGATATAGCTGCCATATAAACCGATCTCCAGATAAAGGGTCTAAAGCCCATTAAAGCTTTATTTATTACCCGATTTCGCTGAAATTTTAAAAAGGGGGTTATTTTAAGCCTCCTGACATCTTACCTTAATGTGGATCAAATCGGACTATATTTAGGTATAGCTGCCATATAGACCGATCTTCAGATAAAGGGTCTAAAGCCCATAAAAGCTTTTTTTTAACCGATTTCGCTGAAATTTGAAATATTGAGTAGTTTTACGACTTCTAACATAGGACCCAAATAGGTTTCAGATCGGGCCATATTTAGATATAGCTGTCATATAGACCGATCTGCCTCCTGACATCTTACCTTAATGTGGATCAAATCGGACTATATTTAGGTATATCTGCAATATATACCGATCTCCAGACAAAGGGTCTAAAGGCCATAAAAGCTTTATTTTTTAACCGATTTTGTTGAAATTTTAAACAATAAGTAGTTTTAGGCCTCCCATCATCTGACCTAAATATGGTCCATATCGGATTATATTTATATATAGCTGCTATATATACCGATCTGCCGATAAAGGGTCTGAAGCCCATAAAAGCTTTATTTTTTAACCGATTTCGCTGAAATTTGAAACGGTTTGAATCGGACTATATTTAGATATAGCTGCCACACAACCCATCTCCCGATAAAGGATCTGAAGTGAATAAAAACTTTATTTTTTATCCGATTTCCCTGAAATTTGAAACAGTGAGTAGTTTTAGGCCACCCTCCATCCTACCCAAATATAGCAAAGATTGCCCTGTATTTAGATATAGCTGTCATATAGACCTATGAGTCGATTAAGGGTCTGAAGCCCATAAAAACTTTATTTATTACCCAATTTTGTTGAAATTTTAAAGTTATCCAATTTTAACCGGATTGTAACGAAAGGGGGTTTACCCATCTACCCGAGGTGGTGGGTATCCAAAGTTCGGCCCGTTCGAACTTAATGCCTTTTTACTTGTTTTGTAATCATATAAGCACTTTAGTCCTTAATTATGTTAAACAACACAATTTCTCTCATTCCCTGCATGTTGAGTACAAGAAAAATAAATCACACTTCGATAATCATCAATAATGATTGCATCATTTTGTTGTCAGCACCTGAAATGATTTTCCAACAGCAACGATGATATTAAATGACTGAGCACCTGTTGTTGCGAGTAGACGTTGTTATCGGTACGTGTGTCAATGTTCACTTTTTATCTTCACCTGTCATCCTGTCAGCACTCATACACCAAGCACACACACACACACACACACACACACGCACACACTCGAACAAATTGTTAACCTTTCGAAATAATTCATAAGAATGACTTTCTGCCGGGTTTGTAACATTTCAGCCTTTTGCATTACACACAGTACAGCTCAGTTTGCTCTGTTTTACCTTGTAATGCATGGAAGGATCCTTAAAAATGACAGTGTGGTTGTGTGGTAAATTGAATGCTAGGACGAATATAAGTCTGTTCAACAATGATGGGTTGGTAGGTGTACCAAGTATTTATGCTCGTATGTACATGCATTACCCGATAAAAGCTGTGCTTACCATATGAATAAATGTAACATAGACTTGGTGCGGGGAAGGAATTTAAGCATTAGATGGGGGCGAAATGGGAGTTTTACCAAAAAATAAAATTTTAAATAAGTCAGTAAAAGCTGTTTAAAGCAAACTGCTGGAGAAGGTAATCGATCATTTATCCAAATTGAAAAAGGACAACTCTCGTTGATAAAAGATATATTTTTTTCTGAATTTTAAATAGACTTTTTGGAATTACAATCAAATTAAGGAACACCTAAGTCACATTCTTAGACTAAGTACCTTATGGAATCTAACCTTATTGCTTAGCACTTAAAGAATTGAATAAATAAAATGTATGTCTTGTTAAATTTTTCTTCCTTTATTTTTTCGAACTACTCTAGTGCACCATAAGTCTTCCTGTCGTGCATGAAATTCTCCAAGTATGAGGAACATGAAACAAACATCCTACAAATGGAATGATTTCACACTTGCAGTAACTGAGTGGCAAAACACTTCTAACAGTTTATAAATGTCATTTAAATTGACAAATGCGGTAATGTTTTTTGTACGAACAACGTGGAAAAGCTTTTCATGTGAATCCAGTGTAAGACATTTAGAAAATCAAGTTTTGTTATAAATATTTATGAGAGATTGCTAAGATGGAATGGTTGTAGTAAATTTAAAATTATAAAATTCTAATTTTTTATCCACAAACCAGATATTTTTGTAAAAGAAGTCCGGTGAAAAATACAACACTTATAAAACTCTTGCAGTTATGTCGAAATATGGTCCAATCTTGACCAAACTCGCCAGGGACGTCTAGGGTGTTAAGACAGTTCACTGAATTACACCATAAAATGGGTGATTAGTCTATATGGTAGCCATATTATGATTATATGGTTTAGATGGTACTACTAAACCATATTCAGGATGTGCGAGAGTCTAATACAACTCATTGTACCAAAAATTCGGCGAAATCGGTTAAAAAAGGCGCCTGCTTTGGCCTTTGGTCTTGAATCGGTAGAACGGTAATATGACAGCTATATTCAAATATCCTGACAGACAAATATCCTAAATCTTAGCTGAAAGCTACCGGCCACGTCCACATGTTGCGGATAGCTGCTACTACGAGGAGGCCACCGTAACGCAGAGGTTAGCATGTCCGCCTATGACGCTGAACGCATGGGATCGAGTCCTGGCGGCCTGGAGTCCCCTCCTAATGCTGACAACATTTGTGAGGTACTGTGCCATGTAAAACTTCTCTCCAAAGAGGTATCGCACTGTGGCACGCCGTTCGGACTCGGCTATAAAAAGGATGCCTCTTATCATTGAGCTTAGACTTGAATCGGACTGCACTTATTGATATGTGAGAAGTTTGCCCCTGTTCCTTAGTGTAATGTTCATGGGCAAAATTTGCGGGCAAGTCTCAAAGTGAGGGGTTAGATGACATCTAAATGCTAAGTGCCAATGATACTCGAAATCACAAGGCAAGTTATTGGCGCCAATGGCCAATATCAGCGTCTATTATCAGGTTAGGGGCGGCAGTCGGATCTTGCAGTAAGCGGCTCCATTGAGTGTGCGATCATAATCCCCAAGGCGGGAAGAATAAACCACGAAGGATTATAGCCCTATTAGTCTTTCATCGTTTTTGCTGAAAACACTGAAAAGACTGATTAACGTGAAGGTGAGAGGGTGAATAACGCTGTAGAACTTAAGTGGGGCACAACAAGCATATCTCAAAGGTAGGTCGGTGGAGACGGCCCTTCAGGAGGTGGTACAGGAGGTCAAGAGGTCTCTCCGACAGAAGTATTACACTATGGCGGCCTTCTTGGATATTGAGGAGACTGGGGCTGTAGAAATTAAGTGGGGCACAACAAGCATATCTCAAAGGTAGGTCGGTGGAGACGGCCCTTCAGGAGGTGGTACAGGAGGTCAAGACGTCTCTCCGACAGAAATATTACACTTTGGCGGCCTTCTTGGATATTGAGGAGACTGGGGCGATAGTCGCCGCACTGGACCGCACGGGGATTCACCCCTTACTCCCCCAATGGACAAGTAATATTCTTAATGGCTGCATTATTAATGCGAACCTGTGAGATTGTGTGGTCAGAAGGCGGGTGACCGGAGGGAAGCCTCAAAGATGGGTGTTCTCACCGATTCTATGGAACCTAGTGATTAATGAAATCCTGATAGATCTCGGTGGGGACGGTACGAGGATTATCGCTTATGCGGACAAGGTCGTGCTGCTGCTCCGAGGCAGGTTTCTGTCGACGATCAGCGGGAACATGGAAGGGTCATTGAGCAGGTTGTCGCGATGGGTTACCAGAAATGGGTTGAGGACGCACCCAGGGAAGACAGAGTGCTCTTTACACGTAGATATAAGATACCGGAGTTCAGACTCCCGTCTTTGGACGGGGTCACCCTACGGCTGTTCGAAGGGGGCAAAGTACCTAGGGATAGTCCTCGATTCGAAACGGTCTTGGAAGAGGAACACCGAGAAAAGAAGCTGCAAGGCACTGTTCCCTTTTTACTCTTGCAGGACGATGTTCGGTAGGAAGTGGGGGGTGACTCCCAGGATGACTTATTGCATGTATACGGCCATCGTGACTGGCCTATGTAGCATTGGTATGGTGGGATGCCGTAGGGAAGAGGACGCAAGCGAGGGAGTTCGAGAAGTCCAGAGACTGGCCTGCGTCGGGATCACAGGGGCACAGAGATCCTCACCGTAGGCAGGCCTGGAGGCGATGTAGGATATGCAGCCCATTGAGGCCTATATTTGGAACTGCGCAGCCAGGATCGCGCTTAGGCTGAGGAAGCTAGGCATGCTGAATAAGGATGGTTGTGGCCACAGTTCGTTTCTGGGTGTTATGGATACGGAGGGTAGGCTGAAGAGGATCTCCGACTACCTGGCACCCCTGCCGGCTGGAGTGAGGGCATTCACGATTTGTTTTTCTGAATTGGGGGTCTACTCTGATGCATTCAATATCAGTATGTCTCAGAGACTGCCGGACGAGTGTATGGTCTTTCAGGCATAGGTCCATGCCATTGCTGTGGCCGCAAGAGAAACTCTGGTAGGGGGCTTACCGCTCTCGAAACTCAGAATTTATATGGACAGTATGGCGGCCCTTAAGGCTTTGGGGTCGAGATGGGTGAGGTCGAAATGCGTGGCGGATTGTTTAGAATCTCTGAGTAGGCTCCGGGGCCACGATGTGACACTGACATGGGTTTTTGGGCATGAGGGGATACCAGGAAATTAAGGGGGCGGACGAGTGCACCATGAGGCGTTCGTCTTCGCCGGGCGGACAAGTCATTGGTCTTGCCTACGTACCATTTGTCGAGCTACTGAACAGAGTAGATGGGATGGCCAGGGCGGCGTCGGTGGCGTAGTTAGATCCGTGCTTGCGTAGGAACGGGCGGTTATTCATCTCTTGCTCGGGTTTCTCCACTCCTCCTGTCTTTTTCTTTTATTCGTGTATAACCTTTAGAAGGAGGTCTCACATTTTCTTTCTCTTCCCTTTCTCTCTCGAGGGTACCACAATGGGCAAAACTGGCCTCCGAGTGAACTCACCTTTGGTGGGCAACCCGTTCAACGTAACCTAACCTACATAACCCATGGGTTTGGGGTGCTGGGGCAGTAACCCTCCCCCGGGAAATTATAACAATTACTCCGAGACACAAAAAAATACTCAAAATGGACTCCCCTCACTTTAACGACCCACGCAAATGAAAAAAGGACTATGATCTGTAGATCTGCACCTGGAATGTCCGGACTCTCTATAGAGATGGTGCAGCATACGCATTGGCGGATATATTGGAGAAGTGCAAGGAAGATATTACCGCCATGGAGATAGAACAATGAACCGGGAATGACGGTCAAACCAAAGCAAAATTTCAGCCGAATGGGATTGCGCCCTTTAGCGGCTCAAGAAGTCAAAATTAAAAATCGGTTTTTATGGGAGCTATATTAGGTTATGAAGCGATGTGAACTATACTTAGAACAGTTGTTGATGGTCGAAACAAAGCACTTCATCCTAAATTTCAGTCAAATCGTATAATAATTGCGCCCTCTAGAGGCTCCAGACCGGTTTATATTGGAGCTATAACAGGTTGTTTTTGATGGTCAAACCAAAATGGTGAAAAACATCTCGAAACTTGGTTTCAGAGATTTTAGAAGGAGCGCAGAAGATCGAGGCCCTTCGAATCCTATTCTAAGTTCGACTAATAGGACAAATGTCTTGTCATAGCCAATCAAAGTTTAGTAATATCTAAATATAGACCGATCTCAACCATAGCAGGCAGGGATATCCAGGAGCCCAAATTTCAGCGAAATCGTATTATATTGCGTTGCCCAAAAAGTAATTGCGGATTTTTTAAAAGAAAGTAAATGTATTTTTAATAAAACTTAGAATGAACTTTAATCAAATATACTTTTTTTAACACTTTTTTTCTAAAGCAAGCAAAAAGTAACAGCTGATAACTGACAGAAGAAAGAATGCAATTACAGAGTCACAAGCTGTGAAAAAATTTGTCAACGCCGACTATATGAAAAATCCGCAATTACTTTTTGGCCAACCCAATAAATGCGTTATATCCAAATATAGAGATGTCCAGATCATTTATAGCACGGATTTTGAAGAGCCTTACACAACTCATTGTGCAAAATTTCAGCGCAAAATTTCAGGTGATAAATGCACCTTCTGTGGACCCAAGAACTTAAATCGCGAGATTGTCCTTTATGGGGCCTATATTCTTGTTGATATAAATTGAGATGATAAAAAGGATTGGTCGATGAACTAGTTCTTCCGTTTTGAAGAACTAGTTCATCCCGAAAGCGCACAATTATTATCCAGTTTGGCTGAAACGCCATGATAATTTAAGTGAGAAAGACCACAATGATAAGATAACCCTTTTTTACAGCCATGTCCCAACGGCTTGCCTCGGAAAATATAGCAAAATAGCAAATGTCGCCCGTCACACATCACTCTCCTCATCTATCCAGGTAATTGTACTACTTTGGAATTGTTCCAATAATGCTTTCTTCTTAATTGAATAAAAATGAACGCCATTGTCTCGAAATAGAACATTTTAGCCTTCTTCCCTACCATACCCATCATAATGGGTGTAAGTAATTGCTATCAATTTCCTGAAAAGCCTATTTGTAAATGAAAACAAAAGTCACATGTCAATTTCATTATATTTCAAGAAGCAAAAGGAATTGACCTTCAAACTAAACTGCACTTAAGAAAAAGTATTTTATTTCTTTGTGCCATGTCAATTGGTCTAAAAGCATGACTTTTTTTGGAAGGGGGATTTGTTTGCCGCTGAACAACGTGCGACAAAAAGGACGTTATGAAATTGATATTAAATATCAAATACACGTAAACGTTTGTTATTGGAAAGGGAAGTATGGCAGTACGATGGCTAAAAAGAGGGATGACATTTGCGATAAATGAAATGGGGTAAAATACTTATATAACACAATGTTACAACAATAAAACTGTAGTTGGTAGATTTTGAGACCTATACCTTCGAAAAAGAAGAAAAAGTGCACTGCACTGCGGATTGAAATAGAACAAGTAAAAAAGGCGTTAAGTTCGGCCAGGCCGAACTTTGGATACCCAAAACCTCGGGTATATATGAAAACCAACTTTCATCAAAATCATGGGAAAATTGCATACCTTATGTCCCAAAGCAGTTATATCGAAATATGTTCCGATTTGAACCAAATACTAATAAGTACAAGTCATTGCTCAATTGTGTATAACAAAATTTTCTTAGTAACTAGTAGCTATATCTAAAAATAAACCGATCCGAATCATATACGACACGGATGTCGAAGAGCCTAACATAAGTCACTGGGTCAAATTTCAGTAAAATCGACTTTAAATGGAGATATCGGTCTACATGGCAGCTATATCCAAATCTGGACCAATTTGGGTCAAGTTACAGAAAAATGTCGAAAAGCCTAACACAACATACTGTCCCAAATTTCGGCGAAATCGGACAATAAATGCGCCTTTTAAGGACCCAAAACCTTCAACCAAAAGATCGGTCTATATGACAGCTATATTCAAATCTAGACCGATCTGTGCCATATTGCAGAAGTATATCAAGAGGCTTAACCTAACTCACTGTCCCAAATTTCGGAGACATCGGACAATAAATGCGCCTTTTATGGGCCCAAAACCATAAATCGAGACATCGTTCTATTTGGCAGCTATAACCAAATCTGGGCCGATCTAGACCAAAATGACGAAGGATATCGGGCCTAACACAACTCAATGTCTCGAATTTCAGGAAAATCGGAAAATAAATGTGGCTTTTATGGGTCTAAGACCTTAAATCAGAGGACCGGTCTATATGGCAGCTATATCCAAATCTGAACCGATCTGGGCCAAATTGACGGAGGATGTCGAAGGGCCTAACACAACTCACTGTCCCAAATTTCAGCAAAATCGGATGATAAATGTGGCTTTTATTGGCGCAAGACCCTAAATCGGTCTATATGGGGCTATATCAAGATATATTCCGATATAGCCCATCTTCGAACTTAATCTGCTTATGGACAAAAAAAAGAATCAGTGCAAAGTTTCAGCTCAATATTTTTGAAGACTAAAGCGTGATTTCAACAGACAGACGGACATATCCAGATCGTCTTAGATTTTTACGCTGATCAGGAATATATATACTTTATAGGGTCGGAAATGGATATTTCGATGTGTTGCAAACGGAATGACAAAATGAATATACCCCCTCCGTCGGTGGTGGGTATAAAAACTGATATGGCCTTAATCGAGAGATCTGTTTATATGGCATCTATATATTTAAATATAGTTCGATCTGAAGCTACTCACTGTTTAAATTTTTGGCGAAATCTAATGAAAATTGGCAGATCGGTCTATATAGCAGCTATATCCAAATATGGTCCGATATGGCCCATTCAAGAACTTAACTGTGCAAAATTTCAATTCGATATCTTAATTTTTGAAGGCTCTAGAGTGATTACAACAGACAGACCCACGGACATCGTTAAATCGTCTTCGAATTTTACGACGATCCGAAATATATTTACTTTGTAGGGTCGCAAATTGATATTTCCATGTGTTGCGAATGGTATGACTAAATGAATGTACCGCCTATCCTACGGTGGTGGGAATAAAAAATTGAAAAATGTTAAGAATCTTTACCAATTTCACAGTTACAGAAAAAGTTTGGCAACTTTCGATTTTAAAAAAAGTGGGGTGAGCGCCGCCACTATATTCAGATATAGCTGTCATATATACCGATCTCTCGATTAAGGATCTGAAGACCATAAAAGTTTTATTAATTACCCGATTTTGTTGAAATTTGAAGTGGTGAGTTGTTTTAAGCCTATCGACATCCGACCCATATATGGTTCAGATGGGACTATATTTATATATAGCTGGCATGTAGGCCGATCTGCCGGTTATGGGTCTGAAGCCCATAAAATCTTGCGGACCCTTCCCTTACCCTAATTTTCAGAAACTCCAGATTTCAGAGATGGGTTGTGCGATTTAAGCGAAATTTTGTGTGCTCTCATATAGTACCCAAAAATTTAAATTTGGTACCCAAATTTCGGATGGGGTACCTAAGGGGGACCGCCCCATCCTAAAACTCACCAAACATATATTTAGACTAATCACGACAATATGGGACTCAAAGGAAAGGTATTTAGGATAAGAAAACGTATCTGATATCGAATTGTCGGACCAAGTGCTAGGGGGACCACACCAAGCCCCAAAACACCCCTAAATCGGACATATTTACCGACCATGGCAATATGGGACTCAAATGAAAGGTATTTGCGAGTAGAATACGAATCTGATATCCAAATGTGGGACCATGTTTCTGGGGGTCCACCCCTTTCCCAAAACAACCACCAAACAGGACTTATTTCCTGATCATGGCAATATGGTGCTTAAATAAAAGGTACTTGAGTGTAGAATACGAATATGATATCCAAATATGGGACATAGTGCCTGGGGGCCGCCCATACCCGAGTACATGCCCCAAAGAAGGCAAATTTACGTCCATAGCAATATGGGGCTCAAATGAAAGGTCTTTGGAAGTAAAGCACGAATCTGATATCAATATTTGGCAAAAGTCTATGGGGCCACCCCACCCCCATAACACCACCCAAACAGTAAGTATTTTCTGACCATTGCAATATGAGGCCCAAATAAGAGGGTTTTTAAAGTGGAACACGAATCCGATATATATTTCCCCAAAACACCCCCAAGCCGGTCATGTTTGCCGACTACGAAAATATGGGGCTCAAACTAAAGGTATGTGGGAGTAGACCATGTATCTAATATCAACATTAGGGGCCAACTGTCTAGGGGACGTCCCACCACCATAACAACCTCCAAATAGGACGTATTTGCTCACCAAGACAATTTGGGTTTTAAAGAGAGTGGAACTAAATATTCATCGTTGTTTGTGCCAGTACCCCAAACCGGACATATTTGCTGACTTTTGCAATAAGGAGTTTAAATGAGATTAGAAAACGAATTTGATATCCAATTTTGAGGCCAATGGCAATATGGGGTTCAAATAAATGATATATAGATATATTAGAATAGAGCACGTTGCTGATATATTTTCCGGTCTTAGTGTTTGGGGGACCACCCCAATCCCCTAAACACCCCTAAATCGGGCATATTTACCCACCATATCAATGTGGAGCTTAAATGAAAGGTATTGGTAAGATATTTAGGTTTTTAGGATAAGAAAGCGTA
This sequence comes from Stomoxys calcitrans, assembly GCF_963082655.1. Lineage (NCBI taxonomy): Eukaryota > Metazoa > Arthropoda > Insecta > Diptera > Muscidae > Stomoxys > Stomoxys calcitrans. The sequence goes on along the minus strand of NC_081555.1, from coordinate 147,280,318 downwards.
TAAATGCGGGACCCCGTTTCTGGGGGTCCACCCCTTTCCCCAAAACACCCCCCAAACAGGACTTATTTCCTGGCCATGGCAATATGGGGCTTAAATAAAAGGTACTTGAGTGTAGAATACGAATCTGATATTCAAATATGGGACAAAGTGTCTGGGGCCGCCCATACCCGAGAACACCCCCCAAAAGAAGACAAATTTACGACCATACCAATATGGGGCTCAAATGAAAGGTCTTTGGAAGTAAAGCACGAATCTGATATCAATGTTTGGGAACAGTGTCTATGGGGTCTTAAGCCCATAACAAATAAACTTATAGCCTGATTTCTCTTAAACTTTCACTTATATATGAGCTCTCGGGACCGGAATAAAACCTGATTGAGACCAGCCACTATTTACATATAACAATGGGAGTTGTAAGATGGTGGAGGCCACCGTAGCGCAGAGGTTAGCATGTCCGCCTATGACGCTAAACGCCTGGGTTCGAATTCTGGCAAGACCATCAGAAAAAATTTTCAGCGGTGGTTTTCCCCTCCTAATGCTGGCAACATTTGTGTGAGGTACTATGCCATGTAAAACTTCTCTCCAAATAGGTGTCGCATTGCGGCACGTCGTTCGGACTCGGCCATAAAAAGGAGGCCCCTTATCATTGAGCTTAAACTTGAATCGGACTGCACTCGTTGATATGTGAGAAGTTTACCCCTGTTCCTTAGTGGAATGTTCATGGGCGAAATTTACAGTTGTAGGATGGTAGGATGACCAACAAGTTTTTACTTGTTTTCAATACTTTTACCTATCAGTTTCAATGCTCGTTAGTTAATATTTTACAAGGGTTAAGTAAAAGATGAACTAATATTATGTAAAAATAATTTCGTAACTGTTATGAAATTATTGAACGCGTGGCGATAACATATTTATTTAGCGCCATTGGAAGTTCATTTTTTCCCACAGCTAGCTATTATACCCACCACCGACGGATGGGGGTATATTCATTTTGTCATTCCATTTGCAACACATCGAAATATCCATTTCCGACCCTATAAAGTATATATATTCTTGATCAGCGTAAAAATCTAAGACGATATAGACATGTCCGTCCGTCTGTCTGTTGAAATCACGCTACAGTCTTCAAAAATAAAGATATTGAGCTGAAATTTTAAACAAGTTCTTTTTTTGTCCATAAGCAGGTTAAGTTCGAAGATGGGCTATATCGGACTATATCTTGATATAGCACCCATATAGACCTATCCGCCGATTTAGGGTCTTAGGCCAATAAAGGCCACATTTATTATCGGATTTTGCTGAGATTTGAGACAGTGAGTTGTGTTAGGCCCTTTGACATCCTCCGTCAATTTGGCCCAGATCTGTCCAGATTTGGATATAGCTGCCATATAGCCCGATCCTCCGATTTAGGGTCTTAGGCCCATAAAAGCCACATTTATTATCCGATTTTGCTGAAATTTGGGACAGTAAGTTGCCTTATGCCCTTCGATATCTTCCGTCAATATGGCTCAGATCGGTTCAGATTTGGATATAGCTGCCATATAGCCCGATCCTCCGATTTAGGGTCTTAGGCCCATAAAAGCCACATTTATTATCCGATTTTGCTGAAATTTGGGACAGTAAGTTGCCTTATGCCCTTCAACATCTTCCGTCAATATGGCTCAGATCGGTTTAGATTTTGATATAGCTGCCATATAGACCGATCCTCCGATTTAGGGTCTTAGGCCCATAAAAGCCACATTTATTATTGGATTTTGCTGAGATTTGAGACAGTGAGTTGTGTTAGGGCCTTTGACATTCTCCGTCAATATGGCCTAGATCGGTTTAGATTTGGATATAGCTGATATATAGACCGATCCTCCGATTTAAGGTCTTAGGCCCATAAAAGCCACATTTATTATCGGATGTTCCTGAAATTCGGGACAGTTAGTTGTGTTAGGCCCTTCGACATCCTCCGTCAATTTGGCCCAGATCGGTTTAGATTTGGTTATAGCTGCCATATAGACCGATCCTCCGATTTAGGGTCATAGGCCCATAAAAGCTACATTTATTATCCGATTTTGCTGAAATTTGGGACAGTGAGTTGTGTTAGCCCCTTCGACATCGTCCGTCAATATGGCTCAGATCGGTGCAGATTTGGATATAGCTGCCATATAGACCGATTCTCCAATTTAGGGTTTTAGGCCCATAAAAGCCACATTTATTATCCGATTTTGAGAAAATTTGGGACAGTGAGTTGTACTAGGCTCTTCAACATCCTCCGTCAATTTGGCATAGATCGGTCCAGATTTGGTTATAGCTGCCATATAGACCGATCTCTCGGTTTTAGGTTTTGGGGCCAAAAAAAAGCGCATTTATTGTTCGATGTTGCCGAAATTTGGGACAAAGAGTTAAGTTAAGCCCCTCCACATATTTCTGCAATTTGGTCTAGATCGATTAAGTTTTGCATATAGCTCCCATATAAACCGATCTCTCGATTTAAAGTCTTGGCCCCATAAAAGACGCATTTTTAGTCCGATTGCACTGAAATTTGACACACTGACTTATGTTATGCTTTTCGACATCCGTGTGGTATATAGTTCAGATCGGTTTATTTTTAGATATAACTACCAAAAAGACCAATATTTTGTTATATACAATTGAACAATAACTTTTACTTATTAGTATCTGGTCCAAATCGGAACATAGCTGCTATGGGGCATAAGGTATGAATTTTGCACCGGATTTTGAGGAAAGGTGGTTCACATTTATATCCGAGGTGGTGGGTATCCAAAGTTCGGCCCGGCCCAACTTAACGCCTTTTTACTTGTTTTTACTAGTGTTGAGGTTCAAAATTCTTTGAGTGTATGTGTATCAGACTTTTAATGCCTACTAGAGCTTTAACTAAAATTATTTTGAAGTCTTCAGTCACCCTGCTATCTTATGCCAAAAACATTCTTTTTGATTGACCCAGCACTTCTGTAATTTTTTCTTACTTCTCAATACTTACAATATCTTATAAGCTTGTAATCGTATTGTTGCCTTACAGAAAGTCAATAATTCCTAATTTGTAGCAATTAATATAAACGTTTCAAATTTATACATTGCCAGACAAAGACTTTAATTTGAATATATTCCAAAAGTAAGCTAACAAATACTTTTGTACTAAAATCTAATGTAGGCAAATTTACATTTGACTTTGTTGTTATATTAAAAGGATTCACAATTTCACACTACAACATCTAGTCGAAAATTTGTTAATTCCATTTCAAGGCAATTAAAAAAACATGACAAAATCTTTATTCCAGCTTAAATATATAAAATATTTTCTGGCAAACCAAGACCACAAGATTAAAAATTTTGAAAGAAAATCTTAAAGACTTACTAAGACATGTCTCATCATACCATCGTAAGCAAAGGCACTCAAGGAGTACCATTTCACAAATGTCAACTGCCATCATAATAGTCTTTTATTTCATGTTAAGTACATTTAAAGATGCGTATAAATATGCATATGTATATGCCCATACATCTGTGTGTCTGTGTATCTATGTGTGTGTGTGTTTGCCTTTACGTGTTTGTATATCTTTGCTGTATAAACAAAAACAGGTGTTAGGATTTAACAGCCTCAAAAAGTTATTACTCTCACCTTATCTCGTCTACGCCTTCTTGTATCCCACCCCTAGATTTTTATGTCCTTGTGCATTAGCTTAGGGGTGAAGGATATTTTCACGCCTTTTTCCTTCACATCACGCACAAGACAGGAAAAGTCACAAGTCAAATGTCACAGATGTGTCGCCACTGTGATGTCTCTTAATGACGTGCAGACTCTCAAGCATTCGTAAACTTTTTTTTTTTAGGTGTAGAATGGGAAGCTGGCAAATGTTAACGAAACAAAATGGATTGGGCTACTATACGCCTTAAAGGTGTTGCTTTAATATGGGTGTTATTAAAGTTGTGATTTAGGATTTATTTTGGAAAAGATTTAAAAAGAATTCAGCCTTCATAATACGTACATGTTATTCGTTTAAGATGATCTCATCGAATTTAAAAATTTAACATAAATTTTGTCTTTGCATAAAATTTATTTATTTTTTTCTAGAGAGAAAATTTTGTTAAAATTTTGACTTTAGGGAAAAATTTTGTAGGGTGACGTAGTGGATGAGGATATGCATACGCCGATAAATCCAAATGTATCCATAGTTTAAATACAAACCAGTAAGGAAAGGTAATAGTCGGGCGGTGCCGACTTTATAATACCCTACACCTACCCTATAAGTACAATATGGGAGCTATATCCAATTCGGAACCAATTGATGGACCTCGGACCTGGACATGTCCGTCCGTCTGTCTGTTGAAATCAAGTAACAGACTTCAAAAATAGAGATATTGAGTTGAAACTTCGCACAGATTCTTTTTTTGTCCATAAGTAGGTTAAGTTCGAAGATGGGCTATATCGGAATACATTTTGATATAGCCCCCATATATGTAGACCGATCCTCCGATTTAGGGTCTTAGGCACATAATAGCCAAATTTATTATCCGATTTTGATGAAATTTGGGACAGTGAATTGTGTTAGGCCCTTCGACATCCTTCGTCAATTTGGCTCAGATCGGTCCTGATTTGGATATAGCTGCCATATAAGTTCGAAGATAGGCTATATCGGACTATATCTTGAAATAGCCCCCATATAGATGGATCGGCCGATTTAGGGTTTTAGGCCCATAAAAGCCACATTTATTATTCGAATTTGCTCAAATTTGGGACAGTGAGGTATGTTGGGCCCTTCGACATCCTTCGTCAATTTGGCCCAGATCGGTCCCGATTTGAATATAGCTGCCATATAGACCCATCCTCCGATTTAGGGTCTAAGGCCCATAAAAGCCAAATTTATTGTCCGATTTTGCCAAAATTTGGGACAGTAAGTTGTGCAAGGACCTTCGGCATCCTTCTTCAATTGGGCCAAGATCAGTCTGGATTTGGATATAGCTGCCATATAGACTGATCTCTCGATTTGAGGTCTTACGCCCATAAAAGGCGCATTTATTGGCCGATTTTGATGAAATTTGAGACAGTGAGTTACGTTAGGCCCTTCGACATTCTTCTGCAATTTGGCCTAGATCGGTCCAGATTTGGATATAGCTGCCATACAGCCCGATCTCTCGATTTGAGATTTTGGGGCCATAAAAGGCGCATTTATTGTCCGATGTCGCCAAATTTTAGGACAGTGAGTTGTGTTTGGCTCTTCTATATTCTTCTTCAATTTTGGCCCAGATCGGTCCAGATGTGGATATAGCTGCCGTATAGACCGATTTCTCGATTTAAAGTTTTGGGCCCATAAAAGACGCATTTATTGTCCGATTTCGTCGAAATTTGGGACAGTGAGTTGCGTTGGGCCCTACAATTTTCTTCTTCAATTTGGCTCAGATCGGTCCAGGTGTAGATAAAAGGCGTATTTATTGTCCGATTTCGTCGAAATTTGGGATAGTGAATTGTGTTAAACTCTACAACTTCATTCTTGAATTTGGCCAAGATCGGTCCAGATGTGGATATAGCTGCCATATAGATCGATCTCTCGATTTGAGGTTTTGGGACCATAAAAGCCACATTTATTATCCAAATTTGGTGAAATTTGAGAGAGTGAGTTGCAGTAGGCCCTTCGACATTCTTCTTCAATTTGGCCCAGATCGGTCCAGATGTAGATATAGCTGCCATACAGACCGATATCTCGATTTAAAGTAAAAAAACGTTGCCCATTAACATTCCACTAAGGAACAGGGGCAAACTTCTCGCATATCAATGAGTGCAGTCCAATTCAACTTTCAAGCTCAATGATAAGGGGCCTCCTTTTTTAGCCGAGTCCGAACGGCGTGCCGCAGTGCGACACCTCTTTGAAGAGAAGTTTTACATGGCATAGTACCTCATAAATGTTGCCAGCATTAGGAGGGGAAACCACCGCTGAAAATTTTCTCTGATGGTCTCGCCAGGATACGAACCGAGGCTTTCAGCGTCATAGGCGGACATGCTAACCCCTGCGCTACGGTGGCCTCCAATTTAATAATTTAAAGTCTGGGCCCCATAAAATGCTTATTTATTGTCCGATTTCGTCAAAATTTGGGACAGTGAGTTGTGTTAGAATCTACGACATTTTTCTATTATATAGACCGATATCTCGATTTAAACTCTTGGCCCCATTAAAGGCATATTTATAATCCGATTTCACTGAAATTTGACACAGTGACTTATGTTAGGCTTTTTCACATCCGTGTCTTATATTGTTCAGATCGGTTTATTTTTATACCCTCCACTATAGGATGGGGGTTATTCATTTCCTCATTCTGTTTGTAACTACTCGAAATATTCGTCTAAGACGCCATAAAGTATATATCGTCGTGGCATTTTATGTCGATCTAGCCATGTCCGTCCGTCCGTCTGTCCGTCCGTCCGCCCGTCTGTCTGTCGAAAGCACCCTAACTTTCGAAGGAGTAAAGCTCGCTTCTTGAAATTTTGCACAAATGTTTCTTATTGGTGTAGGTCGGTTGGGATTGTAAATGGGCTATATCGGAACATATTTTGATATAGCTGCCATATATACCGATCTTGGGTCTTGACTTCTTGAACCTCTACAGGGAGCAATTCTTATCCGATTGGAATGAGATTTTGCACGAAGTGTTTCGCTATGACTTCCAACAACTGCGCTTAGTATGGTTCAAATCGGTCCATGTGTTGATATAGCTGCCATATATACCGATCTTGGGTCTTGACTTGTTGAGCCTCTACAGGGCGCAATTCTTATCCGATTGGAATGAAATTTTGCACGAAGTGTTTCGCTATGACTTCCAACAACTGTGTCAAGTATGGTTCGAATCGGTCTATAACCTGATATAGCTGCCATATATACCGATCTTGGGTCTTGACTTCTTGAGCCTCTAGAGGGCCTAATTCTTATCCGATTGAAATGAAATTTTGCAAGACGTGTTTCGCTATGATATCTAGCAACTGTGCCATGTATGGTTCAAATCGGTCCATAACCTGATATAGCTGTCATATAAACCGATCTGGGGACTTGACTTCTTGAGCTTCTAGAGGGCGCATTTCCTATTCCATTTGGCTGAAATTTTACATGACGTATTTTATTCTTCCTTTTAACAACTGTGGCAAATAAGGTATAAGGTTCAAATTGTTTCATAACCCGATATAGCTGCTATATAAACTGATCTGGGATCTTGACTTCTTGAGCCTTTAGAGGTCGCAATTATTATCCGATTTGCGTGAAATTTTGTACGACGGATCCTCTCAAGACCATCAACATACGTGTTTATTATGGTCTGTATCGGTATATAGCTTCATACAGCTCCCATATAAATCGATCTCCTTATTTCACTTCTTGAGCCCCAAAGGGCGTAATTCTTATTCGAATTAGCTGACATTTTACACAGGTCTCCAACATGTAATTTAATTGTGGTCCGAACCGGACCATATTTGATATCGCTCTAATAGCAGAGCAAATCTTTTCTTTTATCTTTTTTTTTGCCTAAGAAGAGATGCCGGGAAAAGAACTCGACAAATGCGATCCATGGCGGAGGGTATATAAGATTCGGCCCCGAACTAAGCATGCTTTTACTTTTTAGACTACTTAAAAGCCTACTTAAAAGATCCAATTGAACAATGGCTTGTACCTATTAGTATTGGGTTGCACAAAAAGTAATTGCGGATATTTTAAAAGAAAGTAAATGCATTTTTAATAAAACTTAGAATAAACTTTAATCAAATATACTTTTTTTACGCTTTTTTCTAAAGCAAGCTAAAAGTAACAGCTGATAACTGACAGAAAAAAGAATGCAATTACAGAGTCACAAGCTGTGAAAAAATTTGTCAATGCTGACTATATTAAAAATCCGCAATTACTTTTTGGGCAACCCAATATTTGGTCCGAATCGGAACTTATTTCAATATAGCTGCTATGGGGCATAAGGTATGCATATTTCACCGGATTTTAACGAATGGTGGTATACATATATACCCGAGGTGGAGGGTATCCAAAGTTGGGCCCGGCCGAACTTAACGCCTTTTCATTTGCTTCTTTCAGGCATTGGAGGAGGTAAAAGGCAACATTGATGAAGTGCACCTTAACCACAGCCGATGCCATTTGAACTGCACGGATCTGAGAAAGAAAGCCGATTGATGTATCGTATTGGGCCATATGGTGACCTAGAACAATGCCTCAATATCCAATGTGCGGTGTCTTCTTTGCGACGGAAGTTTTTTGTTCGTTTTTTGTTATCTTTGAAATTTTCTCTTGAATTTAATAGCTTTTTCCAATATCTTATTCACAGCCGACTTTTCTCATTAAAAAAGTAGTTTCCATCATTTTGATTATTTCTATCTAAACCCTCTGTGAATGCACATATTTTATTAAACTCTCCATTCACAAGAAAAAAACAAACGAATCATAAGAAGATTTATCTTAGCTTCGAATAGTTTTCTTTCTCAAAATACAAACGAATTGTATTCTTGCACACGTCTGCACATTACGATAATCCCTTCATTAAACCGCAATCATTGTTTTTCTGAATACAGCTCCTTAGGCTTCCCTTGGCCACCAACAAGCTACACACTGCAACAATCTTCCTTACAGTCATATTAACTATACAAAGCGCTATCGATGTAATGAAAAAAGCATCTCAATTCCAATTTTCAATATCCATTGAGCCTTAGATAAATAAATCGATAGATATTTTGCCACTGCCACTGCCACTGCCACTTTTGCCATTGTTGTTGTGGTTATTTAAAGGATGCCTCTATGCATTGTAAGTAAAAAACAAAACTAGAGGATGGATTGGATGGAATGGATGGTATTGGATCGTATCGTATCGTATCGCATCGAATGGAAGGATGTTATTACTTGACTTTGGCGTCTTTTTGACTTCTTTTGTTTTGCCTCGTCTTGTGTTTTCGTTTACGTATATTTTCACTGAAGGGTTTTATGTGTTTATTTTATAAGCAAAGAAATAAAAATACAGTAAAAGGATTCCAAAGGATTCACAGACGAAGTGTTTTGCCTCAAACACACACACACACACATACACACAAATACACCGCCCCATTATGACCAGAGGACTGTAAGAGAATGCCTTATGATGAAATTGTTTATTGGCATCTTAAGACAATATTGTTTAGATAGGAAAGAAGGGAGAACCGATAAAAATAGCAACACTTTAAGAAAATCCAATGGAGATAAAAATGGAAAAGAGCATTCAAGCAATAAATTTTGTTGAGAATTCTGTTTTTGTCTATATAGCCATGGGAATTTGAAGAATTTTTTGATTTATCAAAACCAAAAAATAATTTTCAGGTCAAAATTTTGGTAAATTTTTTTTTGAAAGCTAAATATTAAAGAAATTCTGCAGGGAGGTGGTATATTCATTAAGTCATTTTGTTTGCAACGCATTGAAATATCCGTTACCTATTCTACAAAATCTATGATAATTTAACGATGTCCGTGTGTCTGTCCGTCCGTCTGCCAGTTGTAATCATTCTACAGTCTTCAAAAATTGAGATATTGAGTTGAATTTAAGCACAGACTAGTATTTCTTCTATAAGCAGATTGAGTTCTTGAATGGGCCAAATGAATAAAGCTGCCATAGTGACCGATCTGGCGACTTAGGGTCTTAAGCCCGTAAAAGCCGAATTTGTTGTACGATTTCGCTGAAATTTCAAACGGGAAGTTGAACTGGGGGCCCCAATATTCAAAATGAATGTGGCCTATATCGGACCATAGACCGATCTGCCGATTGAGGGTCTTCAGCCAATACAAGCCGTAATTATTATCCGATTTCGTTGAAATTAGAAGCAGGAAGTTGTAGTAGGGGCCCCCAACACCCGCAATTATTATCCGATTTCACTGAAGTTTGAAATAGTAAGTTAATTAAAGCCTCCGACTTAAATATGGTTCAGATCGGTCCATATTCAGATATAGCTACCATATGGTGCGATCTGCCGATTGAGGGTCTTGAGTCTATTAAAGCTGCATTTATAACCTGATTTTCCTAAACTGAACAAACGAGTTTTTTAAGCCTTCCGACATCACACCCAAATATGGTTCAGATCGGACTAAATTTTCATGTAACTCTTGATTTAGACTCTTAAGGCCAGAAAATTCGAAATAATTATCCGATTTCCCTGAAATTTCAAATAGTGAGTGGATAAAAGCCTCCCAATATCAGACTCAAATATGGTTTAGATCGGTCTTTATTCAGATATAGCTGCCATATAGACCGATCTGAGATCTTGACTTCTTGAGCCTCTAGATGGTGCAATTATTATTCGATTTGGCTGAAATTTTGTACAACGGCTTCTACCATAACCTTTAATATATAAGTCAAATATGCTCTTAATTGGTTTATAGCGTGATACAGCTTCCATATAAACCAATGTTAAAATCTAAGATCCGCGTAGAAATCTAAGACGATCTAGCCAAGTACGTCCGTCTGTCCGTCCGTCTGTCTGATGAAATCACGATACATTCTTTAAAAATGGAGATATTCAGCTGAAACTTTGCACAGATTCTTTGTTTGTCCATAAGACTATACGACGGACTATATCTTCAAATAGCCCCCATATAGGCAGATCCGACGATTTAGTGTCGTAGGCCCGTAAAAGCCACATTTATCACCCGACTTTGCTCAAATTTGAGACAGTGAATTGTGTTAGGCCCTTCGACATCCTTCTTCAAATTAGCTCAGATCGGTCCAGACTTGGATATAAGGCGCCATATAGACCGATCCGCCAATTTAGGGTCTATATAGCAGCCATATCCAAATCTTGATCGATATATCGACCAAAATGCAGAAATATGTGGAGGGGTTTAACTTAGCTCTCTGTCCTAAATTTCGGCAATATCGGACAATAAATGCGCCTTTTATGGGCCCAAAACATGAAATCGGGCGATCGGTCTGTATGGCAGCTATATACAAATCTGGACCGATCTAGGCCAAATTGACGAAGGAAGTCGAAGTGCGTAACACAACTCACTATCCCAACTTTCAACAAAATCGGATAATAAATGTGGCTTTTATGGGCCTAAGACACTAAATCGGCGGATCGGTCTATATGGGGGCTATATCCAAATCTGAATCGATCTGAGCCAAATTAACGAAAGATGTCGTAGGGCCTAACACAACTAACTGTCTTAAATTTCAGCAAAATCGGATAATAAATGTGGCTTTTATGGGCCCAAGACCCTAAATCGGCGGATCGGTCTATATGGCAGCTATATCCAAATCTGGACCGATCTGGGCCAAATTGACGAAGGATCTCGAGGGGCCTAACACAACTCACTGTCCCAAATTTCAGCAAAATCGGATAATAAATGTGGCTTTTATGGACCTTAGACACTTAACCGGGGGATCGGTCTATATGGGAGCTATATCCAAATCTGGACCGATCTGGGCCAAATTGACGGAGGATGTCGGAGGGCCTAACACAACTCACTGTTCCAAATTTCAGCAAAATCATATAATAAATATGGCTTTTATGGTCCTAAGACCCTAAATCGGCCGATCGGTCTATATGGGGGCTATATCAAGATATAGTCCGATTTAGCTCATCTTCGAACTTAACCTGATTATGGACTACAAAAGAATCTGTGCGAAGTTTCAGCTCAATATCTCTATTTTTGAAGTGTACGGTTATGAACTCTCTCATCGACATCTTATCGAACGCCAGCAACTACCTTGTCTTCCTCCGGTCGATGGCCAGCGCCCCTCTACTGTGTTCAGTATCTCCACAAATGGCACGTAGGCAAAACCGATGACTGGTCCACCCGGGGCAAACAAACCCTTACTGGCACACTCGTCCGCCCTCTCATTTCCGGGAATCCCCTCATGCACAGGAATCCATGTCAACGTCACATTGTGGGACCGGAACCTATCCAGGGACTGCAAACATTCCGCTACACATCTCGACCTCACCATTCTAGACCCTTAGGCCTTGAGCGCCGCCATACTGTCCACATAAATTCTAAGTTTCGAGGGCGGTAGTCACTTACCAGAATTTCTCTTGCGCCCACTGAAATGGTACAGACCTTTGCCTGAAAGACCGCCATGCGACCTACGGACCAGCGTACAGTTATGAACTCTGTCATCGGCCTCTTATCGAACGCCAGCAACTCCCTCGCCTTCCTCCAGTTGATGACCTGCCGTAGCGTCCCTCTACTGTGTTTCGTAGCTCCACAAATGGCTCGTAGGCAATACCGAAGACTGGTCCACACGGGGCAAACGAACACCTACTGGCACATTCGTCCGCCCTCTCATTTCCGGGAATCCCCTCATGCACAGGAATCCATGTCAACGTGGGACCGGAGCCTATACATGGACTCCAAACAATCCGCCACGCATCTCGACCTCACCAACATAACCCTTAGGCCTTAAGCACCGCCATGCTGTCCACATAAATTCTAAGTTTCTTGGTCACCTACCACATCTTGGGCCCACTGCAATGGTACAGACCTCTGCCTGAAAGATCGTACACTCATCGTACAGTCTCAGAGACATATTGATATTGCGTGCATCAGAGTAGACCCCTAATCCAGTCCCTGACTCCATCTTGGAGTCCTTTTGTGTACATTAAGGTGTCAACCCCCTCAAGTATCCCATTCGCCCTCCATTCGTCCCACTCAGGAAACCGAATCTCAAATGCCCTCGCTCTAGTCGGCACTGGTGCCAGGTAATCGGAGATCCTGCTTAGTCTATCCTCCGCATCCATAACACCCAGAAACGAACTGTGACCACAACCATCCTCATTTAGCCTGCCGAGCTCCCTCAGCCTAAGCGCTATCCTGGGCTGACCCTTCTCATTGAATGAGTGAAAGAAGACTAAGCGGAGCTGGCCCTGTCCAGCTAGTCTGCTAATAAAATCAAGCATGGTCAACATTTTCTATAAACATTATAATTCGTTATTGGATTTAAGTCCAGCTTAGACCAATGGGTATTTGCTTTCGTTTCTATTTCGCTTAGAAAAACAAAAAAAAAACCCTTTTAAAATATTGAGGCAAAATGTGGTGAGAGAAATGCATAGGGCAAGCTACAGTGATAGCGATTTCGCACTTGTCAGGGGTCTCAAATAATCGATTTGCCACTAAAAAATCCACTTATGCAATTAGTAAAAAAACCACAAAGGAAGGCAAAAGTGAATACACTACACCTACCCTACAAATACAATGTGGGCCCTATATCCAATTCTGAACCAATTTTGATGGACCTCGGCAAGCAAATATGTTCAAACTGTAAAAACTACGGTTGACAAATGACAACATTATGGCAAATTACCCAAAATTTGACGAACATATATATGGGAGCTATATCTACTTCTGAACCGATTTCGAGAAAAACTTCTTAGATAATGTAGTAGTCGTCGAGGAAAGCGTTGTGCAAAATTTTGGCAAGATTGGTCAAACAATGCGTTTGCAGTGGTTCTTGGGTGAAAATCTGCCCATATACATATAAAGGGTGATTTTTTTGAGGTTAGGATTTTCATGCATTAGTATTTGACAGATCACGTGGGTTTTCAGACATGGTGTCAAAGAGAAAGATGCTCAGTATGCTTTGACATTGCATCATGAATAGACTTACTAACGAGCAACGCTTGCAAATCATTGAATTTTATTACCAAAATCAGTGTTCGGTTCGAAATGTGTTCATTCACCGTAACGTTGCGTCCAACAGCATCTTTGAAAAAATACGGTCCAATGATTCCACCAGCGTACAAACCACACCAAACAGTGCATTTTTCGGGATGCATGGGCAGTTCTTGAACGGCTTCTGGTTGCTCTTCACTCCAAATGCGGCAATTTTGCTTATTTACGTAGCCATTCAACCAGAAATGAGCCTCATCGCTGAACACATGAATGAACACATTTCGAACCGAACACTGATTTTGGTAATAAAATTCAATGATTTGCAAGCGTTGCTCGTTAGTAAGTCTATTCATGATGAAATGTCAAAGCATACTGAGCATCTTTCTCTTTGACACCATGTCTGAAATCCCACGTGATCTGTCAAATACTAATGCATGAAAATCCTAACCTCAAAAAAATCACCCTTTATGACAGCTATATCTTAATCTCGGCCGATTTCTATAAAATTCCCTGTTATATTGAGAGTCATAAGAAAATCCTTCCTGCAAAGTTTCGACAGAATCAGTTAACAAATGAGCATTTTTTTTGCAATATTTCTCAAAATCAGACGAACATAAATACGAGAGCTATATCTAAATCTGAACCGATTTCGAGCAAACTCCTCAAATACTGTGGCAGTCGTCGAGGAAAGCATATTGCAAAATTTTGGCAAAATGAGTCAAAAAAATGCGCTTGCTGTGACTCTAGAATTTAAAATCGGACGATATATATATATATGAGAGCTATATCTAAATCTGAACCGATCCATGAAATTCGCCTGTAATATTGAGAGACAAGAGAAAATCCCTTCTGCCAAATTTTAGGAAAATCGGTTTACAAATGACCATTTTATTGCATTATTACTGAAAATCGGACGAACATATATATGGGAGCTATATCTAAATCTGAACCGATTTTTACCACACTCTATATATATTGTGGTAGTCGTCGAGGAAGGCGTTGTGCAAAATTTTGGGAAGATTGGTCAATAAATACGCTTGCAATGGCTCTAGGAGTGAAAATCGGGCAATATATATATATGAGAGCTATATCATAAACTGAACCGATTTCCATGAAATTCACCAGTATTGCCGAGAGTCGTAAAAAAATCCTTCCTGCCAAATTTCGAGAGAATGGGTTAACAAATGACCATTTTATTGCTGTATTACTGAAATTCGGACGAACATATATATGGGAGCTAAATCCAGATCTGAACCGATTTTTTTCCAATTTCAATAGGCTTCGTCTTTAGGCCGAAAAACATGCCTGTACCAAATTTTAAGACGATCGGATGAAAACTGCGACCTATACTTTGTACACAAATTAACAAGGACAGACGGACAGACAGACGGGCGGACAGACAGACAGAATCAGAAAGTGATTCTGAGTCGATCGGTATACTTATCAATGGGTCTATCTCTCATCCTTTTGGGTGTTACAAACTAATTCACTAAGTTATAATACCCTGTACCACAGTAATGGTGTAGGGTATAAAAAGAAAATTTTTATAAAATTTCATGCAATATAATAAAAATACAATTTTATCAACTCAAAAAACCTCTAAATTTAATATATTCGCACCCGCACAAATGTTAATGGTATTCCTGAATTTTTTCAACTCGAATATAACCACCAACCTCTTATGACCCTCCATAATAGTTGTGAGTATTTGTTAATGACATAATTCTGGGTAAATATTTATTTTTGTGATTGTCCTTGCCACCAGAAAGAACCGGGGGCATCTTTGCTCCCATCATCATCATCATCATCATGGCCATCATCATAAACACCAGCAGGAGGAGCATCAGCAGCAGCAGACCTAGACAAACAATTTTCGCTATAAATGTCGAAACTTTTCTCTTATGTTAATGAGGTCTACAGCGGCCCTGATGGTGTTGATGGTGCTACTCTTGACGTCGTTGTTCTTGCGGATTTTGATGCTGTTGGTATTGGTGTTGGTGTTGGCGATGACGATGATGATGGTGCTAAAAACTTTTTACCAAGTTTTTATTGTTGTTGCACATTTTTTACTGCGTAAAGTCTGTGTGTGTGTATGTCTGACAGCCAGTCTGTCTCTTTTTTGTTGGTCCACTATTCGCCATGGATGTTTGTATGTCGGTGGGTTTTACCTTTTGGTGTTGTTTACACTTTGAACAAACTATCCTTTGGAAACTTTAGCACCATAGCGGGAAAAACATGAAGACTAAAGTTGCCAATTTGCCACTTTTAATAATGTTTTGAAACTTATACGAAGAAGAAACTACGAAAAAAAAAAATCTAAAATAACCCCTTATCGCCAAGAGTTGCATAATTCTATCGAGGATCTGTAACAGGTTTATGACCTTAAGCGGAAACCCAGGAAATGCAATTAACACCGCTAAACTTGAGGTCGAGCCGTTTTCAATCGAAAAGACAAAGGTGGTACATTTTAAGAGTATAGTATGGTTAATTTGAAATCACTGGGCATTGCTTCCCGTGAAGCTTATATGGCTGGCTCATTAGGCAAAAATATTGAAATATTCCCATGAACATTCCATTAAAGAGCAGTGGCAAATTTTTATACCCTACACCACTACTCTGGTACAGGGTATTATAACTTAGTGAATTAGTTTGTAACACCCAAAAGGAGGAGAGATAGACCCAGTGATAAGTATACCGATCGACTCAGAATCACTCTGATTCAATTTAGCTATGTCCGTCTGTCTGTCCATGTTCATTTTTTGTACAAACTACAGGTCACAATTTTTATCCGATCGTCTTCAAATTTGGTATGGGCATGTTTTTCGGCTTAGAGACGAAGCCTATTGAAATTGGAAAAAAACGGTTCAAATTTGGATATAACACCCATATATATTGGGCTGCCCAAAAAGTAATTGCGGATTTTTTAAAAGAAAGTAAATGCATTTTTAATAAAACTTAGAATGAACTTCAATATACTTTTTTTTACATTTTTTTAAAAATCCAATATACTTTTTTACATTTTTTTTCTAAAGCAAGCAAAAAATAACAGCTGATAACTGACAGAAGAAAGAATGCAATTACAGAGTCACAAGCCGTTGAAAAAATTTGTCAACGCCGACTATATGAAAAATCCGCAATTACTTTTTGGGCAACCCAAATGTTCGTCCATTCATCGACGATATATATATGCTCGTCCATTCCTATGTTCGTCCATTCATGGGGGGCTTGATGCCATGATCGTATAATCGTCCGCATATGATACGATCTCTATGCCCTCTGGAGGGGGTGGAATGGAGGATAGGTAGATGTTAAACAATGCCGGAGATATCATACCACCTTGGGGAACTCCCTGTTGCACTCTACGGTTCTGCGACTTCTTATCCCTAAATTCCACCAATGACTGGCGACCACACAGATAATTCGCGACCCATCGTTTCAGGCCTGGCTGGAGGGACATGTTTGCGATGTTCTCAAATAATTTGACCGTGTCGAATGCCTTTGATAGGTCCAGTGCCAAGAGGACCGTCCTATCACATGGCCTGGGCTGATTGAAGCCTAGCCAACTGTGTGCCGTGATGGCATGCAAAGCTGTTGTTGTGCTGTGTAGTCTTCGAAATCCATGTTGATGCTCGGCGAAATGGAAATTCTCCTACGAGGCTTGGGAGGAGTAATGCCTCAAACGTCTTTGCCACTGGTGAGAGAAGGGAGATCGGTCTGCATGACTCCCCCAAACTCGGATCTTTTCCAGGCTTCAGTAGCGGGATCACTCTGCTCATTTTCCCGACTACGGGAACTAGAAGAGTGTTCAAAGACAGGTTGAGGACAGTGGTAAGGTAGTCAAGGCCAGGTGAATTCAGATTCTTCAACATCTATGTAGAGATTCCGTTGGGGTCCAACGCCTTGAATGATTTGGCGCCACGGATGACATTCGTAACTTCGCGCACGGTAAATTGTGATGGCTGTTCATCGGCTCGGAGACCATGAATACGGCGAATGGCTCTCCTAATTGCCCTGCCCTGCATCTCAGGATGCACAATAAATTGACGGTTGAACAACCTGGCGCATCTCTTCAAGTCAGTCATGGTTATTTCGTCAAAAGTGACTGAGGTCCTGTCATCCCGTCTACCGGGGTTCGAGAGTGACTTAACTGTAGACCACAGTTTGCCTACACCGGTGCCTAAGTTACATTGCTCCAAGTGTTCCAGCCACAAATTCCGCTTATGTTCGTTGACTACCCTGTTTAATTCCAGATTCAGCTCGCTGATTCTGGGGTTAGCGGGGTCCATACCACGAATCCCATCACGCTCGTCTGCGAGTAGCACTGTTTGCGCCGGGAAATTGAGCCGCACTTGGGGTATTCGACCGGCTGGTATAAAGCGAGCGGCTGCTGCGTTAATGATGTCTCGAAATTTCCTCTCGGCCACTACCACATCAGAGGGGGGTGACAGTTCACTGAAGCGGCGATTGGTATACTCTCTGAAGCCAGCCCAATCGGCCTTCTTATGATTGATAAACGTCCGGCGCTCGTTCGGTCGATGGTGAGAATTATGGGGAAGTGGTCTGACCCCTTTGAGATGACGGCTTGCCAGGATACGTCACTCAGGAGATCCGATTTGCTGTAATATTGCATTCATTTGGTCATTTGTTAATCGATTCTCTCGAAATATGGCAGGAAGGATTTTCTCTTACTTTTCGATATTATAGACGAATTTCATAGAAATCGGTTCAGATTTTTATCTAGCTGTCATATATGTATATCGTCGGATTTTTACTTCTAGAGTCGCAGCAAGCGCATTTATTGACCCATCTTGCCAAAAATTTTGCAAAACGCTTTCCTCGACGACTGCCATAGTGTCTGAGGAGATTGCTCGAAATCTGTTCAGATTTAGGTATAGCTCTCATATATAAGTTCGTCCGATTTTGAGAAATACAGACAGACAGACAGACAGACAGACAGACAGACGGATGGACGGACAGACGGACGGACGAACAGACAGACAGACGGACGAACGGACAGACAGACAGACGGACGGACAGACAGACGGACAGACAGACGGACTGTAGGTCGTCCACTGGGGCATGTTTTCCACCGGGACTAGCTCTGTATTTATACAGGCCTTTTCGGCATGTGAACCAATTATGATCGTAACCGGACCGCAACCGGATATTTGTATATTACCATAGACAGGGGTTATATTGGGGTTATAAAAAAAAAGGGATATTAAATATATCCTTGGTGGTGGGTATCCACCGTTATTGCGTCTTAACATTTTTATTCTCACCACTATAGGATAGGGTTTGCCTTATTATTTCGTTTGGAAAACTTCAAAATTGCTATTTCTTATCCTAAAAGATATATTTTCTTAATTTTCCTGGATCTTTAGGATGATCTATTCATCGTTTGTAGTTACGCAGGAGCCATCAACAAATCCATTCTTTGTCATGTATTGGACGGGTCTGATCTGATTTGAATATATCAACTACTTATCTCCCTATCTAAGAACGTCTTAAAGGCGCTTTCATTTACTTAACTTTAATTGGCTATGACAGAATATTTGTTCCACCAGCCGAACATAGAATAGCGTTCCAAGCGCCTCGATCTTCTGCGCTCATTCTAAAATCTCTGACATCAAGTTTCAAGGTGTCTCCCACCACTTTAACTTTCCATAGGGCTTTTTGTCTTCCCGGTATGCGTGTACCACCGTGTTTGCCTACAAAAGACTTCTTTGCTGGAGCTTCTTCATCCATTATGACAACATGACCTAGCCAACGCAGCCGTTGTATTTTGATGCTTATAACTATTCTATCGTCAGCATACAGCTTGTGGTTCATACGTCACCTATATTCTCCATTAACGCAAACAGGTCCATATATTCGAAGGATCTTTCTCTCAAATACTCCAAGCACTCCTCATCTGCTTTCACAAGTACCCATGCTTCAGAACCATATAACAGCACGGGTTGTATCAGTGTCTTGTATAGTGTAATTTTCGTCTATCGAGGGGTGGCATTATTTCTAAACTTCCTACTTAGTCCAAAGTAGCATCTGTTTGCCAGTATTATTCTTTGCTTAATCTCAATACTGGTGTCATTCGTTTTGGTTACGGCGGTGCCGAGGCAGATAAAGTTGCTGACTATCTCAAAGTTGTGGTTCCCAACATTTTCCATTTTCTTTATCTGCTCGGTTATGCAAGGCTTTTGGGGAGTTGAAACTCTCCATTTCGTCTTATCTCCATTTACTGCCTGACCCATTTTCACTGACTCTCTTTCAGGTCTTTCAAAGACTGCAGTTACTACCTCCAATGACCGACCTATGATATCGATGTCGTCGGCATAGGCGAGTAGCATGTGATTAGTGTGCCATATCTATTCACATCTGCATCTCGTATAATCTTCTCCAGCCGGATTTTAAAGAGATCACACTGTAGGCTATTTCATTGTCTGAAAACTCGTTTGGTATTACAAGATTCCGAGAGATTCTTTCATATTCTTACTAAGGAACGCCTATCTGCAAGTTTTGCAGGGATAACAAACTCAGATATGGCTTGAAATATTGGGTTGCCCAAAAAGTAATTGCGGATTTTTTTAAAAGAAAGTAAATGCATTTTTAATAAAACTTAAATGAACTTAAATCAAAAATATTTTTTTTACACTTTTTTTCTAAAGCAAACTATCAGTAACAGCTGATAACTGACAGAAGAAAGAATGCAATTACAGAGTCACAAGCTGTGAAAAAATTTGTCAACGCCGACTATATGAAAAATCCGCAATTACTTTTTGGGTAAACCTACCTTTGAACGTAAAGGAGTATCAGCGGCGTTTTTATTACCCAGGTAAATTTAGATCAAAACGCAGCATTATTGTAAAAATATAGCTGCGGTTCATATCAAGCCAACGAAGATCAAACATTCGTATAGTCGTATTCGGTAACCACAATTTAACCCTTGAAGATTCTGTTCTCAGTTGTATTATTCGAAAAGTCTTACAGAGATTTATGCCCTTACAAAGAACCAAAGAGGTATTTACCAAAAATCCACATACATTGCCAACCTCAAATAACAATCAAGCTATGCATTCAATCTACAAAATGTTGGAGAAAAATCATGCCCAGCATGGTTTTTCATTAATTGTCAGAGCTTTGGGAGAAAATGCATTTCAAAATTGTTTTTCAACCATTAAGCAATTTACAAAATATCAATGCAATATTGTGTATGAGAGTGTGTGTGTGTGAGTGTGTGTGTCTGTATGCCAGAGTTCTCAGAAGAGCAGCAAAACAAATTGTAGTTCACAAAAATTACATTATTTCAGGATGGTCGTTGCATGTCCCATGATTAAGACTTACATCAATTTCTATTTACCATCAAATAACATTTGCCACACAGAAACCATAGAATGCAGTGCCTGACGATGATGATGATGATGATGTCTTTGTTGTTCTCTTAGACTGGAACAAACACGAACACACACACACAAAAGCATATATATGAGAGTACACAGTACTTACTTGTGCAGCATTAAGGATGGATGAGAGGAGACTGTGTAGAGGACAACATCAAATTGAATAACTTCATCAGTTCCATATGGCGTCATTGACTTGTTCTTTTGACATCATATTCTATTTTGTTTTTGTTCGTC
>NC_081555.1:147241568-147254068 GCF_963082655.1 Stomoxys calcitrans | reverse complement strand
GGCGGTGCCGAGGTAGATAAAGTTACTGACTGTCTCAAAGTTGTGTGTCCCAACTTTCTCCATTTTCTTTATCTGCTCGGTTGTGCAAGGCTTTTTGGGAGTTGAAACCATCCATTTCGTCCTATCTCCATTTACTGCCAGACTCATTTTGATTGACTCTCTCTCGATTCTTTCAATGGCTGCAGTTACTACTTTCGATGACCAACCTATGATATCGATGCCGTCGGCATAGGCGAGTAGCATGTGTTCTCCATGTTCTATTCACATCTGCATCTCGTATAATCTTCTCCAGCAGGATATTAAAGAGAGATCACACGATATGCTGTCTCCTTGTCTGAAACCTCGTTTGGTATTAAATGGTTTGGGGAGATTCTTTCATCTTCTTACTGAGGAACGCGTAACAGCAAGTGTCATCCTGCAGAGTCTTATTAACTTTGCAGGGATATGAAACTCAGATATGGCTTGAAATACCTTGGAATGTAAAAGGCCCTCAAAAGCGGCTTTGTAGTCAACAAAGAGATTTTAGGTGTTGATTCGTCTCTCTCGAGGCTTTTCCAAGATTTGGGGCAGTGTGAATATCTGGTCCAGGAGTGAAGCCGCATTGATAGGGCCCAATTATCTCATTGACTTTAGGTTTTAATCTTTCACACAGTACGCTCGAGAGTATCTTGTATGCGATGTGGAGGAGATTTATTCCTCTGTAGTTGGCACATTCCGTCTTGTCTCCTTTCTTGTGAACGGGACATGGTATGCTGAGGTTCCAATCAACGGGTATACATTCTTCTAGCCAAATTGCGCACATAAGCTGATGCATACCCCTTATCAACGTGTCGCCTCAGGTCTTAAATAGTTCAACGGGTAACCCGTCGGATTTTGCTGCCTTGTTGATCTTTAGTCGGGTCACTGCTACTTGGACCTCATTCTGACTAGGAGGTAAACATTCTATACCATCATTAGGGATTGGTTTTGCGGTATCCTCTTCGCCGCCAACGTCGGACTCTAGCAGTTGAGTAAAATGTTCTTTCTATATCCTTAGCATGTTATCTGTGTCAGTTACCAGATTTCCTTCTTTGTCTCTGCAGGAGGATGTGCCTAAACCAAACCTATTGGTTTGATGTTTAAATCTTTGGTAGAATTCCCGGACTTCATTCTGACTCCTGTACATCTCAATTCGCTCACACTCATGTCTTTCCATTTCCTTTTTCTTTCTGCGGAATAGACGTTTCTCCTCTCTCCTTTTCTCACGATAGCTCTCCTTCATCTGGCGCGTTGCTACTGATTGCAGGGTTGCTCTATATGCCGCATTCTTGGCTTCAGTAACATCTCGACACTATTGATCGTACCTTGGGTTTCTTGGGGGAGGCTTCCGGTACACAAGTACGGATTTCGCGGCATTTTCCATGGAGTGGGCAATAGTTTGACACTGCGCCATTATATCATCGGAACAAGGAGTGCTTTCATCAAGCAGTTGGGTCAGTCGAGTGGAGTATGCCATTGCCATCTGTTGTATTTGCAGCTTTTCAATGTCCAGCCTTCGTGCAGTGTCAGATCATACTTTCCTCATCATGATCAAACGGGTGCGAACCTTTGTTGCAATAAGGTAATGATCCGAATCTATATTTGCTCCAAGGATCGATCGTACATCTAACACGCTGGATGAATGCCATCCATCTATCACAAAGTGATCAATTTGGTTTCTCGTGTTTTGATCGGATGACAGCCATGTGGCTTTGTGAATATTTTTATTTGAAATCTTTTGCTACTAACTACCATGTTTTTGCAGAGGCGAAATTTATCAGCCTCAACCTATTACTGGACGTGGAGGCTAAACTTTACGACTGTTGAACCAAATATGTCTTCCTTGGCTATCATCGCACTAAAATCTCCCAAAATGATTTTAATATCATGGGCGGGGCAATTATGGTCTGAATCGATCTATAGCCTGATACAGCTCCCATATAAAGCGATCTCCCTATTTTACTTATTGAGCCCCTAAGGGGCGCAGATTTTATTCGAATTGGCTGAAATTTTACACATCGACTTGTACCTTGAGTTTAATTATGGTCCGGACTATCGGCCCATATGTTGATCTAGCTCCAATATCATAGCAATTTTTATTCCCTACACCACTACTGTGGTACAGGGTATTATGACTTAGTGAAGAGAGATAGAGCCAAAAAGAAGAGAGATAAACCCATTGATAAGTATACCGATCGACTCGGAACTACTTTCTGATTCGATTTAGCTATGTCTGTCCGTCTGACCGTCCGTCTGTCTGTCTGTCCGTCTATCCATATTAATTTGTGTACAAACCACAGCTCGCAATTTTCATCCAATCGTCTTCAAATTTGGTATGGACATGTTTTTCGACCCAAGGACGAAGCCTATTGAAATTGGAAAAAATCGGTACAGATTTTGATATAGCTTCCATATATCTGTTCGTCCGATTTGCAGTAATAATGCAATAAAATAGTCATTTGTCACCCGATTCTCTCGAAATTTGGCACGAAGGATTTTCTTTTAACTATCAATATTACTGGCGAATATTATAAAAATCGGTTCAGATTTGGATATAGCTCCCATATATATGTTTGTCCGATTTCCAGTAATAATGCAATAAAATAGTCATTTGTTAACCGATTCCTTCGAAATTTTTCAGAAAAGAGTTTCTTGTGACTCCCAATATTACTGGTGAATATCATAGAAATCGGTTCAGATTTGAATATAGCTCCCATATATATGTTCGTCCGATTTGCAGTAATACAGCAATAAAATATTCATTTGTCAACCGAATCTCTCGGAATTGGGCAGGAGGGATTTTCTTATGACTCTCAATATTACTGATGAATTTTATAGAAATCTGTTCAGATTTGGATATAGCTCCCATATATATGTTCGTCCGATTTGCAGTAATACAGCAATTAAATGGTCATTTGTTAATCGATTCTCTCGAAGTTTGGGAGGAGGGATTTTCTTATGACTCTCAATATTACTGATGAATTTTATAGAAATCGGTTTAGATTTAGATATAGATATAGCTCCCATATATATGTTCGACCGATTTGCAGTAATAAAGCAATAAAATGGTCATTTGTCAATCGATTCTCTCGAAATTTGGGAGGAGGGATTTTCTTATGGCTCCCAATATAACTGGTGTATTTCATAGAAATCGGTTCAGATTTGGATATAGCTCCCATATATATGTTCGTCCGATTTACAGTAATACAGCAATAAAATAGTCATTTGTTGACCGATTCTCTTGAAATTTGGTAGGAAGGATTTTCTTATGACTCTCGATACTACTGGTGAATTTCATAGAAATCTGTTCAGATTTAGGTATAGCTCACATAAATATATATCGCCCGATTTTCACTGCTAGACCCTCTGCAAGCGCATTTATTGACCAATCTTCATAAAATTTTGTACATCGCTTTCCTCGACGAATTCCACAATATCCATAAATTTTGATCGAAATCTTTTCAGATATAGATATAGCTCCCATCTCCCGTCATTTATCAACCGTAGTTATGACATTTTTAACATATTTCCTTTGCTCGAAATTTGGTATAGTAATTTTAATAACCTATCTGAATACATCCGCCGAGGTCCATCAAAATTGGTTCAGAATTAGATATAGTCCCACTTTTGTATATAAAGGGTAGGTGTAGGGTATTATAAAGTCGGCCCCGCCCGACTTTTGCCTTTCCTTGCTGGTTTTCTTTTATCATAAGTTTGCCTAAAAAGAGATACCGGGAAAAGATCTAGACACAAGCGATCCATGGTGGAGGGTAAATAAGATTCGGCCCGGCCGAACTTGGCACGCTTTTACTTGTTACTATTCTTTTGTTCCTCATAGTAGTTCTAATAGTTTTCCCGGGGGCGGGTTATTGGCCCAGCGCCCCAACCGCATGGATTTTGTGGGATTGCACATGTATCCCTCATTGTGGCCAGTCGCTTGCTCTAAAATCCTACGCTCGCCTCCAGCCGCCCCTAACCTAAGAACAGACGCGGATGTTGGCCATTGATTATTTGAGGGCGCCACTGAGACTCTCCTCTCGAAAATCGAAAATTGTGATCTGCATATTAAAACATGTTCAAATGAGCTTCCTTAAAAACTCTTCCAAGACTAGATTACGCTAAAAGCTCCCTTTACCACTGTTCAACTATTGACAAAACCTTTTAATAAACCAACTCTTGAGCTTAATTCAACACCCCATGTACAACTCGTAGTCTTACAGACACCGCAATAACATAAAAGTTTTGCAGTTAATGACACTTTCCAGTTGACGGTGACAATCCATAAAAGTAAGTGCCAAGAAATACCACAAACAAATAATGAAGTGTGATTAGTCATCAAATTTAATTCAATAATGCCGCAAAGTACCTCAACGAATATGTTCATCGCACATGATGATTACTCAGCAAGGCGACGGAACTAATGAAGTTATTTTCTATGTTAAAAGAGAGTTATTAGACTAAAGTTAAGGAAAATTATCAGTCATTGTTGGTAGCTTTGAGGAAGTTAATGACAAGAACTTTCAACAGGACTTGCAAAGAAAAATCATTAACAAGTCTGGAGACAATCAATGGAATAAAGTGTTAAGCAATTTTGGGAAATGTCAACAACCTTTAGGAATTTTTGGTAAAGGGGAAAAACTTGAGCCGGCAGAGAGTAGTTATATCCAAATTTGAACCCTTTTGCCAGGTGTTTGTCATATGTCTTGACGGGGTTTAAAACATCTCACTATAAATTTCTGTCAGATTGTGTCAAACATACTCCTTTTTTCGAGGCTATGAGATAAAATGAATATACCCCCTCTCCTTTAATGATAGGTATAAAAAATCTAAAGTTAAATTCCCTTAAACTCCTCTTAACATTGATTATTGAACATCATTCATATACCAATGGTCTAGCCACACAAAATTGTTCCATTTTCATTGCTTTACATTGAAAAATGTTCGTAGAGCTCTTTCAAATATTTGATGATGTGGTTTATGGATGTACCACACAGTTTTGATTTCATGTAAATTGAAATGATGCTCAAAAACACAAAAAACACGTACTCCCAGGAAAAAAAATAAATGCTCATCGTAACATCACAGACAGCAACAGAGATTGACGGGTGCTCGTGCACACACACACACACACACACACAAACACAACATTCATGGATTCCTCCCATCGTATGTAAATGACTATGAGGTTTTCTATGAGAATATACCTTTGTACATATTGTATAGATGTAAGTTTTGTCCATATATGTTATGTGTGTGTGTGTGTGTTTTTTTTTTCTTTTAGACCAATACTCGCACATGCATATGGATGAGAGAATGCCAAACTTCTGTATCGAATTAATATTCAATTCAGGTTTTATGACTGTATTTGAGTAAGTGTCATATTGACAATTTTTGCCAGTGAAAGGAACACTCATTCATCTGGTTTATTAACAATTTTTGGTAAGGTGTGCGTATGTGTGTGTGTGTGTTGTTTTTTTGCAGGAGGTTTAAGCCTTTGGTTTTGTTTTTCTTTTTTTGGTTTTTGGAAGCCAGCTTTGAATGAAGTGAATTACAAGTTTTATTTATGAGTTTATAAACGAAACAAGTAAAAAGGCATTAAGTTCGGCCGGGCCGAACTTTGGATACCCACCATCTCGGGTATATATGTAAACCACCTTTCATCAAAATCCAGTAAAAATGCATATCTTATGCCCCATAGCAGCTATATTGAAATATGTTTCGGTTTAATCCAAATCCAAAGAAATTTGGTCCCGAAAGTGGGTATAAATTTTGCGCTCTACTCCCCAATATCATTTGACACCCAGAAGCTCTTAGCCCTAAAAATTATCAGCATCGTGAAATACTCTCAAATATAATTTATTTTAACTCCACAATGCCTTTGGTCTCAAAATTCGATATCAAATTCGTTTTCTTATCTCAAATACCTTTAATTTAAGAGGTATGGGCCCTAAAAACTATCAATAGCGAGCTCCACTCTCTTTAAGACCCAAATTATCATGGTGAGAAAATACGTCCTATTTGGGGGTTGTTATGGTGGTGGGACGTCCCCCAGACTGTTGGTCCTAAATGTTGATATCAGATACACGGTCTACTCCCAAATACCTTTCATTTGAGCCCCATTTTTCCATAGTCGGCAAACATGTTCGGTTTGGGGGGTGTTTTGGAGGATGGGGCGGCCTTTCAGTGACTTGGCTTTGAAAATATATATCAGTTTCGTGTTTTACTCTAAAAACCTCTTATTTAAGATTCAAATTACAATGGTCAGAAAATCCTTCCTATATGGGTGGTGTTATGGGGATGGAATGGCACCATAGACACTTTTCCCGAATATTAATATCAGCTTGCTTTACTTCCAAAGATCTTTCATTTGAGCCCCATATTGCAATGGCCGTAAATTTGTACATTTGGATATCAGATTCGTATTTTACTCACAAATACCTTTCATTTGAGTCCCATATTGCCATGGTCGGTAAATATGTCCGATTTAGGGGTGTTTTGGGGGTTGGTTCGTCCCCCAACCCATGAACATTCCACTAAGGAACAGGGGCAAACTTCTCACATATCCATGAGAGCTGTCCGATTCAAGTTTAAGCTCAATGCTAAGGGGACTCCTTTTTATAGCCGAGTC
The DNA here is from genome assembly GCF_963082655.1 of Stomoxys calcitrans. Taxonomy (NCBI): domain Eukaryota; kingdom Metazoa; phylum Arthropoda; class Insecta; order Diptera; family Muscidae; genus Stomoxys; species Stomoxys calcitrans. The sequence goes on along the minus strand of NC_081555.1, from coordinate 147,247,422 downwards.
CAAACGGCGTTCCACAGTGCGACACCTCTTTGGAGAGAAGTTTTACATGGCATAGTACCTCAAAAATGTTGCCAGCATTAGGAGGGGAAAACCACCGCTGAAAATTTTTTCAGATGGTCTCGCCAGGATTCGAACCCAGGCATTCAGCGTCATAGGCGGACATGCTAACCTCTGCGCTATATCTAAATAAGATATCTAAAAATAAACCGATCTGGACCATATACGACATGGATGTCGAAAAGCCTAACATAAGTCACTGTTTCAAATTTCAGTGAAATCGCATTATGAATACGCCTAGACTTAAAATTGAGATGTCGGACTTAAAATCTACATGTCGGTCTATATGGCAGAGATATCCAAATGTAGACCGATTTGGACCAAGTTTCAGAAAAATGTCGAAGATCCTAACACAACTCACTGTCCCAAATTTCGACGAAATCGGACAATAAATGCGACCTTAATTCGGCGGATCGGTCAATATGACAGCTATATCCAAATCTGGACCGATCGTAGCCAAATTAAAGAAGAATGTCGAAGAGCCTAACACAACTCACTGTCCCAAATTTCAGCAAAATCGGATAATAAATGAGCCTTTTATGGGCACCTTACATCGAGAGAACGGTCAATATGGCAGCTATATCCAAATCTGGACCTATCCGGGTCAAATTGCAGAAGTATTTCGATGGGCTTAACACAACTCACTGTCCCAAATTTCAGCAAAATCGGATAATAAATGTGGCTTTTATGAGCCTTAGACCCTAAAACGGCGAATCGGTCTATATGGGAGCTATATCAAAATATAGTCCAATATAGCCCATCTTCGAACATAACTTGTTTATGAACAAAAAAAGAATGTATGCAAGGTTTCAGCTCAATATCTCCATTTTTAAAGACTGTAGCGTGATTTCAACAGACAGACGGACGGACATGGTTAGATCGTCTTAGATTTTTACGATGATCAAGAATATATATACTTTATAGGGTCGGAAATGGATATTTCGATGTGTTGCAAACGGAATGACAAAAAGAAAATGCCCCCGTCCTTCGGTGGTTGGTATAACAAGTAAAAAGGCATTAAGTTGGGCTGGGCCGAACTTTGGTTACCCACCACCTCGGGTATATATGAAAACCCCCTTTCGTCACAAACCGATGAAAATTGGATAACTTATGCACCCAAATTTGGGACGGACATTGAATGGTCTTATAAATATAAGTCACTGTTGAATTTTGTATTTCAAATTTCAACAAAATCGCGTAATTAACAAAGCTTTTATGAGCTTCAGACCCTTAACCGGCATATTGGTCTATATGACAGCTATATCTAAATACAGTCCTATTTTAAACATATTTGGGTCGGATGGCGGGTGGTCTAAAACTACTCACTGTTTCAAATTTCAGCAAAATCGGTTAAAAAATAAAGCTTTTATGAGCTTCAGACCCTTTATCGGAGATTGGTCCATATGGCAGCTATATCTAAATATAGTCCGATTTGTACCATACTCAGGTCAGATATCGGGAGGCTTAAAGTAACCCATTGTTTTAAATTTCAGCGAAATTGGGCAATAAATAAAGTTGTTATGGTCTTCAGACCCTTTATCGGCAGATCGGTCTATATGGCATCTATATCTAAATATAGTCCGATCTGAACCATATATGGGCAGATATCGGGAAGCCAAAAACTACTCACTGTTTTAAATTTCAGCGAAATCGGATGAAATATGAAGTTTGTATGGGCATTATCCTTTATCGGAAAATCGGTCTATATAGCAGCAGTATCAAAATATGGTCCGATTTGCCCCGTTCAAGAACTCAACCAGCGTGCATCAATAAGACGTATCTATGCCAAATTTCAGCTCAATATCTCAATTGTTTTGAAGGCTCTAGAGTGATTACAACAGACGGACGGACAGACGGATGGACACATGGACATAGTTAAATCGTCTTAGCATTTTACGACGATCCGTAATATATATACTTTTTAGGGTCAGAAATTGATATTTCGATGTGTTGCAAACGGAATGACTAAATGAATATACCCCCAATACTACGGAGGTGGGTACAAAAATAGAAGGGAAAAATATTTTATGTGTGACATTGCATCACATATTATTTCATGTCAAGCTGTTATTAATAAATATTCTGATAAAGGTGTCAACCATATTCATAAGGAAATCAATTTTTGAATGACAAAGTCATACGGTCTCACTCACAGATTTTATTGTAGATTTGAAATAGGTTTATTTGGAAGATTTCCTTTATAGAACAGTCAAATAAACCAGATAGAGTAAAGGTTCACGCTGGGATTTGAGCCCAGGCGTTAGGCGTCATAGGCGGACATGCTAACCTCTGCTCAATGGTGGCCTCGGTAACCGAGCTATTGTCATAACCGATCTATATATATCTTAACGGGTAAATGTAGGGCATTTTAACTAAGACTCAACTAAGATTTTCGAAAACGAAAATCTGTTTTAGAAATTGCGTTCAATATACAAAATCTCTGCGCTCTCATTCTCCCTTGCTCCGCTAAGGCCGACACCTAAACAATGCTGATCGTGCCATCCTAATAGAATGCATTAATCTACTACTTACGCTCCAAGACTGTTCGCGCTCTTACCGTCCGTGCCGAATTTGGTACGGCCGAACTTAATGCTCTTTTACTGTTTATACCCTACACCGCCACTGTGATACACGATATTATAGATTTGTTCATTTGTATGCAACGCCTAGAAAGACAAGAGCTAGACCTATCGATGAGTAGACGGATTGGCTTAGAATCACTTCCTGATTCGATTTAGCTATGTCCGTTTGTCTGTCTGTCTGTCTGTCCATGTATTCTTGTAATCAAGGTACAGGTCGCATTTTTTGTCCAATTTTCACAAAAATTTGCATAAGTCTCTTTTTTGACCCAATGACGAAGTCTTTTGAAAAAAATCGGTCCAGATATAGATATAGCTCCCATATATATCTTTCATCCGATATGGACCTTTAAGGCTGTTGAAGGCACAATTTTGGTCCGATCCTTACAAAATTTAAAACAAAGTGATTTTTTCGACATCCCAACATGTGTGCAGAATTTTATTGAAATCGGTTCAGATTTAGATATAGCTCCCACAAATCTTTCATCCGATATGCCCTTTTGAAGCTGTAGGGGCCACAATTTTGGTCTCATCTTTACCAAACTTGGCACGAAGTGCTTTTTGTGACGTTCTAATATGTGTACAATATTTCATAAGAATCAGATCAGATTTATATATAGCTCGCATATATATCTTTAATCCGATATGGTCTTTTAAGGCTGTATAAGGCACAATTTTGATCCCATTCTTACAAAATTTGGCATAAGGTGTTTTTTTTGACATCCCAACATGTGTGCAAAATTTAATTGAGATCGGTTCAGATTTAGATATAGCTCCCATATATATCTTTCATCCAATATGTCATTTTAATGCTGTAGGAGCCACAATTTTGGTCCGATATTTACCAAATTGAGCTTGAGATGTTTCGAGTGACGTCTTAATACGTGTGCAAAATTTCATCTAAATCGTTTCAGATTTAGATATAGCTCCCATATATATCTTTCACCCGATTTAACCTATAAAGGCTGTAGAAGGCACAATTTTCGTCCGATCTTTTGCAAATTTGGCACGAAGTGCTTTTTGTGACGCCCCAATATGTGTGAAAAATTTCATCAGAATCGGATCAGATTTTTATATAGCTCCCATATATGTCTTTCATCCGATATGGTCTTTAAAGGCTGTATAAGGCACAATTTTGGTCCGATCCTTACAAAATTAGGTTTTTTTTTGACGCCTCAATATGTGTGCAAAATTTCATTGAAATCGATTAAGATATAGCTCCCATATATATCTTTCAGCCGATATGCCATTTTAATGCTATAGGAGCCTCAATTTTTATCCGATCTTTAGCAAATTTAGTATGAGATGTTTCGAGTGACGTCATAATACGTGTGCAAAATTTCATTGAAATCGGTTCAGATTTAGATATAGCTCCCATATATAACTTTCATCCGATTTGACCTATTAAGGCTGTAGAAGGCACAATTTTGGTCCGACCTTTACCAAATTTAGCTCGGAGTGCTTTATGTGACGTCCCAATATGTGTGCAATTTCATCAGAATCGGATCAGATCTATGTAGAGCTCCCATGTATATCTTTCATCCGATATGCTCTTTTAAAGCCATAGTAGCTACAAGGCTGTAGAAGCCACAATTTTCGTACCATCGTAAAAAAGTCGTACAAGGTTCTATTTCAATAGGTATGCACAATTAAAGTCTGACTAGGTTTGGATATAAGTGCTATATATTAGATTTTAACCCAATACCAGTAAAACAATATACAATATTTTAAAGAAATTATACCATCATTCTCAAGAGTAGTCTAAATACCTAGGCGGAGTTAATAGTTAGAGCACCCGAAGCATTGTTAACTTTGGTTTGGTATTCACAAATGGTCAAGAAGATTTCTCTTGTGACGATTTAGATATAGCTGTTAAATATCATAACTCCTGATTTTCACTTTTAACTCCTGCAAGCGCATTTCTCAGACGATCTTCTCAAAAATTTCCACCACGATTTCCTCTGTGACTCTCACAATATGTACGGATTTTGATCGATTTTATATTTCAATTGTACCCAAAATTTTGGTCAAAATTCTAGTTTCAAATTTAAGCAAATTTCAATTTTAACGACTTATCCCGCATACCCAATGTGGTATAGGGTATCAAAAGGTGGGATTTGCCTGATCTAGCCCGTTCTTACGTTTGTGGAACATAGGCAATCCAAAAAGGCTACCTGAACCATAATCATTAAATTTACCTTGACAGGCAGATGGTTGGACCTGACTAAACCCAGTTATGATGTGACTCTGAGTTAATCGGTATTCAAAATATTATTTCTTTTTCTCCCTCTTAGTGTTATTTGTAACACTGCACTAAGTTTTAATACCCTTTAGCACAATAGTAGTAGTAATAGTTTGATTTAAAAATGTAAAGCTTTGTTAACATCCAGCGTATACGTCATTTTAATGAACCATTAAAAGTTCCTCATACGCTCCAATGGTAACTGCACACACACACACACACACTATTATATTTCGCTACCACAACACTTTGCTAAAAGTTTGAATTTTAACACACACACACACACGCGCAATTATGCCAGTGTGTGTTGGTATGGAAATCCATTTCGTCTCACTGGCAATTGTTGCATGTAAATGCTGACTCTGTTGCACCATCCACCATGCGCCATGGTGTGGCAATTAGGCATTTAACAAAAGTTTCCTATGGAATGTTTTTCTCTTCGCCTTTTGCCTTTTAAACTTTTCTTATGGTTTTTGAGTATGAAGAATGGGAGGTTCGTTTCCTTTTGCATTGTTGTTCGTTTCTCCTCTGTGTTGAAGTTGAAAGGTGATTTTTATTGGAATGTGCTATGCCATGCTCTCGTTATGCTCGTTCTATGGTTAATTTAACAAGCAAAACGTGACATCACGCAACTTTTAAAGCGCGTTACAAGGTACTTCACATCACAAAGTACCCCTGAAAAAAGGAGAAAAAACTCTATGTTATGGAACTTTTTAATTGTACTCGGCAAATAAGACTTAGTTGTGACAAATAAAATAGAAGCCTTAAAAGCCAAATGATGGGTGCAATTCCTTGCATAGTTTCTTAATTATTTTATATGTAAACAACCATGAAGCAGGAAAGGTATTTTAAATGTCAAAGTAGACAATTAAGGAAAGACAAAAGTGAGTGAGCGAGTTTTTTTAGGCCTCTGGACATATATACCGAGTATGGCTCGGTTCGCATGATAGCACTATGGGCCCTATGACCAGTTTCA
>NC_081555.1:147171568-147236568 GCF_963082655.1 Stomoxys calcitrans | reverse complement strand
CAGAAGGTGTGAAATGGTTAAATCGATTCAAAAAGCGAATATAATTCGAACTCTCAACAATCAAATGCACAAATTATGGTACTTTGTACCAAAAGTGTGATAAATGATTTGCTTAAATCTTAAAACCAGTAAGGAAAGGCAAAAGTCGGACAGTGCCGACTTTATAATACTCTACACCTACCATTTAGGAGGCCACCGTAGCGCAGAGGTTAGCATGTCCGCCTATGACGCAGAACGCCTGGGTTCGAATCCTGGCGAGACCATCAGGAAAAAATTTTCACCGGTGGTTTTCCCCTCCTAATGCCGGCGACATTTGTGAGGTGCTATGCCATGTAAAACTTCTCTATAAAGAGGTGTCGCTCTGCGGCTCGCCGTTCGGACTCGGCTATAAAAAGGAGGCCCCTTATCATTGAGCTTAAACTTGAATCGGACTGCACTCATTGATATGTGAGAAGTTTGCCCCTGTTCCTTAGTGGAATGTTCATGGGCAAAATTTGCATTTGAATTTTTACACCTACCCTTTAAATATAAGAGTGGGACTATATCTAATTCTGAACCAATTTTGATGGACCTCGGCGGATGTATTCAGATAGGTTATTAAAATTACTATACCAAATTTCGAGCAAAGGAAATATGTTAAAAATTTCATAACTACGGTTGACAAGTGACGGGATATGGGAGCTACATCCAAATCTGAACCGATTTCGATCAAACTTTATGGATATTGTGGAATTCGTCGAGGAAAGCGTTGTACAAAATTTTATGAAGATTGGTCAATAAATGCGCTTGCAGAGGGTCTAGGAGTAAAAATCGAGCGGTATATATTGGGTTGCCCAAAAAGTAATTGCGCATTTTTCATATAGTCGGCGTTGACAAATTTTTTCACAGTTTTATTAAAATTGCATTTACTTTCTTTTAAAAAATCCGCAATTACTTTTTGGGCAACCCAATATTTATGTGAGCTATACCTAAATCTGAACAGATTTCTATGAAATTCACCAGTAATGTGGAGAGTCAGAGGAAAATCCTTCCTACCAAATTTCAAGAGAATCGGTCAACAAATGACCATTTTATTGCTGTATTACTGCAAATCGAACGAAAATATATACCGGAGCTATATCCAAATCTGAACCGATTTCTATAATATTCATTTGTAATATTGAGAGACATAAGAAAATCCTTAATGCCAAATTTCGAAAGAATCGGGTAATAAATGACCATTTTATTGCAGTATTACTGCAAATCGGACGAACATATATATGGGAGCTATATACAAATCTCAACCGATTTGTACTAAATTCAGCAGTTATATTGGGAGTCACAAGAAAATCCTTCTTGCTAAATTTTAAGAGAATCGGTTAATAAATGACCGTTTTATTGCTGTATTACTGCAAATCGGACGAAAATATATGTGGAAACTATATCCAAATCTGAACCGATTTCTATAATATTCAAGAATAATATCGAGAGACATAAGAAAATCCTTAATGTCAAATTTCGAGAGAATTGGTTAATAAATGACCATTTTATTGCAATATTACTGCAAATCGGACGAACATATATATGGGAGCTATATACAAACCTGAACCGATTTCTATGAAAATCACCGGTTATATTGGGAGTCATAAGAAAATCCTTCCTACCAAATTTCGAGAGAATTGGTTGACAAATGACCATTTTATTGCAGTATTACTGCAAATCAAACGAACATATATATGGGAGCTATATCCAAATCTGAACCGATTTATATAATATTCACTTTTACTATCGAGAGACATAAGAAAATCCCTGCTGCCAAATTTCGAGAGAATCGGTTAATAAATGACAATTTTATTGCAATATTACTGCAAATCGGACGAACATATATATGGGAGCTATATCCAAATCTCGACCGATTTCTATAAAATTCACCAGTTATATTGGAAGTCATAAGAAAATCCTTCCTCCTAGTTAACAAATGACCATTTTATTGCAGTATTACTGCAAATCAAACGAACATATATATGGGAGCTATATCCAAATCTGAACCGATTTATATAATATTCACTTTTAATATCGAGAGACATAAGAAAATCCTTCCTGCCAAATTTCGAGAGAATTGGTTAATAAATGACCATTTTATTGCAATATTACTGCAAATCGGACGAACATATATATGGGAGCTATATACAAACCTGAACCGATTTCTATGAAACTCACCAGTAATATCGAGAGTCAGAAGAAAATCCTTCCTACCATATTTCAAGAAAATCGGTCAACAAATGACCATTTTATTGCAGTATTACTGCAAATCAAACGAACATATATATGGGAGCTATATCCAAATCTGAACCGATTTATATAATATTCACTTTTACTATCGAGAGACATAAGAAAATCCTTTCTGACAAATTTCGAGAGAATCGGTTAATAAATGACCATTTTATTGCAATATTATTGCAAATCGGACGAACATATATATGAGAGCTATATACAAATCTCAACCGATTCTATAAAATTCACCAGTTATATTAGGGGTCATAAGAAAATCCTTTCTCTCAAATTTCAAGAGAATCAGTTGACAAATGACCATTTTATTGCTGTATTACTGCAAATCGGACGAAAATATATATGGAAGCTATATCCAAATCTGAACCGATTTTTTCCAATTTCAATAGGCTTCGCCTTTAGGCCAAAATTTTGAAGACGATCGGATGAAAATTGCGACCTGTAGTTTGTACACAAATTAACATGGACAGACGGACAGACAGACGGATGGACAGACAGACAGACAGACGGACATAGCTAACTCGAATCAGAAAGTGATTCTGAATCGATCGGAATACTTATCAATGGGTCTATCTCTTTTTCTTTTGGGTGTTGGAAACTAATTCACTAAGTTATAATACCCTGTACCACAATAGTGGAAACGAAACGATTTTCATGAAATTTTCACAGATGGAAGAGTTTGAGCCCCTGGTGAAAATAGGGTACTACATTTTTTGATACACGAAGGGGGGTGGAACCTCCCCCTTAACCCAATTTACAAAAACGCTTGATCACGGAGATGCGTGCACCGATTTAAGTAACATTTTTTATGCCACCAGATTTTAGAGATGGGTACCCCAAGAACACAAAATCGGTGTAAAATTTTTGGGTCAAATAACCTGGGGAGACGCCCCATCCCAAAACCCACCCAGACGGACATGTTTACCGATTGGGACAGTATGGGTATCAAATGAAAGGTATTTAGAAATACAAATTTCACTCTTAATATTAGGGGGGTCCCCTACCCGCCAAAAAAAAACCCAAGGGAGCACTTTCACTACTTTGGACAATATGGGTATCAAATGAAAGGTATTTAAGAGTAGAGTACGATCTTGGCATTACTTGCAAAAGCACCACTCAACAGGACACTTTTACAGCTTTGGGCAACAGGGGTATCAAATGAATCTTTCATTTATTTTTCGATGTCTGAGTTTCGAAAGATGTTTGGAAGCTGAGTACACATCTGTTATAAGAATCCCCAATCCCAAAAACCCCCAGAACGGGCGTAAATGTCCAACGCCACAAAATGGGTATCGAATGATAGGTCTTTGGGAGTTGACTTAGAATCTGTCCTAAATGTGTATACATTTAGGACAGAGTCTGGGACCGACTCACCCACAAAATACTCTTCAATAGGTCGTGAAGTTCGATCGCGATAATATGTCAATTAAAAGAAAGATTTATGACTGCATATTTCGTATCTAATGTTGGTATAAGGATTCAAGTATCTGGGTCACATCCTACCGTTCCGCAGGACAAAGAGATCGCAACAATATAAGACTCAGACTAAGTTGTCGTTTGGTTCTTAGCGTCGGGGGGACCTCTCCTCTGCTCACAATAAATATAACGCCAAACTGTAATGTAGGATGACCGAGAATATATTGTACTCAAATGAAAGGGCAATACCCCTCCCCCTATCCTACCCAAATCAAATTGGAATGGACACAGGAGGACCTGTTTATCTCTAAGAATGTGTTATTCCAAGTGATCGCTTTGAAATATGATTTTGAATGTAGATAACCAATACAAAAGAATTAATTAGTGTGAATCAGAACCACACCCGTAGCCGTGAATATCTTGATAGCCACCTTAAAAGTGCTTGACATTATGGGGTTCAAACAAAATCGTCATCTAGCATCATTGTCCGCCTCTTAACTCTCTTTAAGCCGGTCATGATAAATAATAGGTATTTGTTAGTAGAAAACGAATTTAATATCCAATTTTGAGCCCAAATGTTTGGGGGTCGTGTCACCCCATAAACACCCCATAACCAATGGCAATTGGGGCTCAAATAAAAGAAATTTGAGAGTAAAGCACGGTACTGATATTTTTTCAGGGCTAAGTATGTAGGTGGCCGCCCCACCCTACAAACTGGACATATTTGTGGATTATGGCAAAAAGGGGCTCGAATCTGTACCTGTTTCATAGCCAAGTGTTTGAGGGACGCCCCACCTCATAAACTCCCCCTAAACCACGCATATTTACCGACTAGCGCAATATGCAGCTCCAAAGTGGTTTTTGGGAGTGGAGTATGATACTGATATCCACTTTCGGGGCAAAGAGTTTGGATACTCCAATCCACACTAAATCCAAGAGAATAAAGTAGATCTTATATCCGAACTTCAATGGGCAGACCCTCCCCTTACCCTATTTGCAAAAACGCCATATCTTTGCGATGAGTGGGGCGATTTAAGCAAAATTTAATAACTCAAAAACAACAACTAAAAAGTCGTTAAGTTCGGCTGGGCCGAATTTTGGATACCCACCACCTCGGGCATATATTGGGTTGCCCAAAAAGTAATTGCGGATTTTTCATAAAGTCGGCGTTGATAAATTTTTTTCACAGCTTGTGACTCTGTAACTGCATTCTTTCCTCCGTCAGTTATCAGCTGTTACTTTTAGCTTGCTTTAGAAAAAAAGTGTAAAAAAAGTATATTTGATTAAAGTTCATTCTAAGCTTTATTAAAAATGCATTTACTTTCTTTTAAAAATTCCGCAATTACTTTTTGGGCAACCCAATATGTAAACCTGCTTTCACAAAGTTCGGCCGGTGCGAACTCTGGATACCTACCACCTCTGGTATATATGTAAACCACCTTTCATCAAAATTTGGTGAAAATTTCATACCTTATGTCCGATAGCAGTTATATCGAAATATGTTCCGATTTGTACCAAATACTAATAAGTACAGTAGATATATCTCAAAAGTAAACCGATCTGAACCATATACAAATCGGATGTCTAACATAAGTCACTGTCCAAAATTTCGGTGAAATCGGACAATTTATGGGCCCAAGACATTAAATCGAGAGATCGGTCTATATGACAGCTATATTCAAATCTGGACCGATCTGGGCCAAATTGCAGAAAGTTGACGAAAATCCTAACATAACTCACTGTCCCTAATTTCATTAAAAGCAAAAAATAAATATGGCTTTTATGGACCTAAGACCCTAAATCGGAGGATCGGTCTATATAACCAAATCTGGACTGATCTTCGCCAAATTAACGAAAGAAGTCGAAGGGTCTAACACAACTCACTGTCCCACAACTCACTGTCCGGGGAAATCGGACAATAAATGGGCCTTTTATGTGCCTAAGACCTTAAATCGAGAGATCTGTCTATATGGCAGCTATATCCAAATATGAACCGATCTGAACCAAATTGAAAAGAAGAATGTTGAAGGGCCTAACGCAACTCACTGTCCCAAATTTCGTCGAAATCGGACAATATATGCGGATTTTATGGGCCCAAAACCTGAAATCGAGAGATCGGTCTATATGGCAGCTATAGCCAAATCTAAACCGATCTCTGCCATATTGCAGAAGTATGTCGAGGCGCCTAACATAACTCACTGTCCCAAATTTCAGCAAAATCGGATAAAAAATGTTACTTTTGTGAGCCTAAGACCATAAATCGACGGATCGGTCTATATGGGGGCTATGTCAAGATATTGTCCGATATATCCCATCTTCGAACTTAACTTGCTTATGAACAAAATAACAATCTGTGCAAAGTTTCAGCACAATATCTCTATTTTTAAAGACGGGAAGATGGGCGGACATTGCTTGATCGTCTTGGATTTTTACGCTGATCAGGAATATATATAAGTTATAGGATCGGAAAAGGCCCTTTTTAATCCTCTCATGTGTTCCCAAATTTTGGATCCCAAGTGTACACCCCATGTGTATACCTCTGGCATATAATTCTTGCACTACTTCAGAATATTGCAATTTTATGCACCACGCTCATCTAACAAACCAGAATTGTTTCACACACACACACACACATGCACACTAGTTTTAAAGTTACTATAAAAAAGCTCTAAGGCCTTTTAGTATGTATGTATGGGCTCAAATTTTACTAGATTGCATGTGAGTTTGTGTCTGTGTGAGTTTTGTTTTAGATGCCCTTAATCCTTTTCAAATCGTTTGAGAGTGTTTGCGGCGGTTTTTGATTGTGGCGGCCAACACAAATTGTTCATCTAAACGGAAGTAATTTTTGGTTTTCATAAATGGATATAACAATCGTTAGAGGATAACAATGCACCTCGTACAGTCATCATAGAAATTAAAAAAAAAATCAAATGTCTATGAAAAATCATGGCAGAAAATGTTTTAAACTTTAAAGAGAAATATGAAAATTCAACAATAAAATGCAGCACAATAGGTCAGCTCTAAGCAACGAAATCAATATTTAACAAGTAAAAAGTCATTAAGTTCGGCCGGACCGAACTTTGGATACCCAGTAACTCGGGTATATATGTTCACCAGCTTTCATCATAATCCAATGAAAAATGCATTGTTGGCAGTAGATGGGGTCTGCGGCCTACATAGATGGCTGTACTCGGCGGTGGTGCGGCCGGTTCTGACATGTGGATGCCATGTCTGGTGGCCGGTGACTGAGTACGCGTCGCATATGGGGGACATGGATAGGGAGAATAGGGAGGCTTTGAGATTTATAAGTGGGGCTTTGAGTACACCTGCCACCAGGTCCTTGGAGGTGTTGCCAGGTATACATCCGATAGACCTTTACGTCAGGGAATTGGCCGAGAGGACACTGTTAAGGCTGTCGCATTTTGGTCAACTTCGCAGTCTGCCGGCCAGACACACGGTATACTCGACGAGGCTATTGCTGACCTGCGAACTGACTACATGACGAAAGTGGATATTGTGGACAGCAGGTTACAAGTGATAATACCTACCTTGGCAGAGTGGCAGAGAGAAGAGGGCGAGGCTTGGGGATTTCAGGACGGGTTAGGCTTGGGGATGGATCGAAGATGGGTAGTGGAACCAGTTATGCAACGATTGGGTTGGATGTCTCTTGTCGGATGAGGGACGAATGTCGTATCTTCCAGGCGTAGGTCTTTGCGATTGTCAGGGCAGCGGAGCTAGTGTTGTTAAGGAACATGGACCAGTCGGATATTATTAGCGATAATCAGGTAGCGCTCAAGGCTCTTATGGATTCGAGCATAGCATCTGAAGCGCTGTACCAATGTCGGGTGACCTTGTATTGGGTCCCTGTTCACAAGGAAGTGTCAGGTAACGAGAAGGCGGATTTGCTTGCGAGAGAAAGTGCGAATCCTCCCACGATATCGATAACGGATGTTTACCCGTCTCTCTCACATATTTATAACGGGCACCAGCTGCGTTATATGGAAACGTGGTTGAGCAGATGGAACAGTACATTATGAGCATACAAAATAACTATGGAACGAACGCTCCAGCCGTAACATATATGCGCCCTTATCGATGTAGTGGATACCCCTAGGAACAGCAATAGAGTTTCCAACAGGACAAAATAAGCTATGATGATATCTGTCGCTGGTCTTGTGGAACCGATGCTGAGGAAGGTATTGGGTTGCCCAAAAAGTAATTGCGGATTTTTTAAAAGAAAGTAAATGCATTTTAATAAAGCTATCAACGCCGACTATATGAAAAATCCGCAATTACTTTTTGGGCAATCCATAGTTATAATTTTCTTTGCCAATGTACGGCCTTAAGTCATAGTAGGAATAAGATAATGGGCTATTTTTTCTTTCAGGCATTGAAGGAGTTAAGAGGATTGAATCCAGGAAGATTGAAGTCTTTTGTCCTATCATCAAAGTGGTCCCAGAGGGTAAAATGGCAAATTTTGCCCATGAACATTCCACTAAGGAACAGGGGCAAACTTCTCACATATCAATGAGTGCAGTCCGATTCAAGTTTTTAAGTTCAATGATTAGGGGCCTCCTTTTTATATCCGAGTCCGAACGGCGTGCAGCAGTTTTTTTACATGGCATAGTACCTCACAAATGTTGCCAGCATTAGGAGGGGAAAACCACCGTTGAAAATTCTTTTCTGATGGTCTCGCTAGGATTCGAACACAGGCGTCATAGGCGGACATAGTGACCTCTACGCTACGGTGGCCTCCCAGAGGGAACAGTGATATATTGTGGAGCAATCAGTGAAGGCTCCAGTTAATCTACCCAGACCGAAGCGGGACGGTCTATTGAAGAATCACTCTGGGGACTGTATCCAGGAAGTCTGTTATTTATTGTTCTATCATCAAAGTCGTCAATCAATAGATTCAGCAGTTAATGTAAATTTGCTGCTAAATTTTGTTACAATAGCCCGAATAGCTGCTTCAGTAGGTCGATTAGAATTACCACTGAAGCAGCTATTCGGGGTATTGTAACAAAATTTCGCACCAAATTTACATTAACTGCTGACTCTACTGATTGACGACTTTGATGATAGAACAATAAATAATAGACTTCCTGTGACTAAATTTCGCACAAAATTTACATTGTTGGTTATTAAACCATCAACACGCTTACGTAGAGTGCGAACTGAAGAAAATATCGAAGCTGCCACGTCCAGTGTTAATGATGACCGCCAATTATCGAGTCGTTGCTGTTGGCGGCAAATTGGTCCTATGGTACTCAAATACTTGGATAAATTTGCTTAAGGATATAGGTGTGGAACCATTCAAAATACAGCTGGTGCAAGAATTGAAGCCGAACGATCTACCGGAACTCTGAATGGGCTCTTGGAAAGTTGGCCGAAGTCCAACTTTTTTATCGAAAAATTGTGTATTTGTATGTGGGTATGTTAATAAACAGAATTGCCAATTTTGGAGTGAAGACCAGCCTGAAGCATTGCAACAGCTACCAATGCATCTAGAAAAAGTCACAGTTTGGTGCGGTTTATAGGCTGGTGGCATCATTGGACCGTACTTCTTCAAAGATGATGCGAATCGTGATGTAACTGTGAATGGTGAGCGCTATCGCGAGATGCTGTCCAACTTATTTTTGTCCAAAATGCAAGAGCTCGACTTGCATGACATGTGGTTTGAACAAGACGGTGCCTGATGCCACATAGCACGCTTAACAATGGACTTATTGTGAGGCGAGTGTGGTGAACATTTTGTTTCACGTTTAGGACCGGTGAATTGGTCGCTTAGATCGTGTGGTTTAACACCTTTGGACTATTTTTTGTGGGGATATGTTAAAGCTCATGTCTAAACGGGCAAGTCCGCTTCAATTAACGCATAGGAAGTCATTCGTGAGATACCAGCTGGAATCTTGGAAAAATATGCCAAAATTGTACTAATCGGATGGACCATTTGAGGCGCAGCCACGATCACAATTTGCATGAAATAATCTTCAAACAATAAATTATGTGGACCGTACTATTGATTCAAATAAAGATTTCATTCATATTTCTGAATTTATGTGTTTTTATACCCTCCACCATAGGATGGGGGTATACTGATTTCGTCATTCTGTTTGTAACTACTCGGAATATTCGTCGGAGACCCCTTTAAGTATATATATTCTTGATCGTCGTGAAATTTTATGTCCATCTAGCCATGTCCGTCCGTCTGTCCGTCCCTCCGTCCGTCTGTCCGTCCCTCCGTCCGTTTGTCCGTCTGTCTGTCGAAAGCACGCTAACTTCCGAAGGAGTAAAGCTTGAATTTTTGCACAAATACTTCTTATTAGTGTAGGTCGGTTGGTATTGTAAATGGGCCATATCGGTTCATGTTTTGATATAGCTGCCATATAAATCGATCTTGGGTCTTGACATCTTGAGCCTCTAGAGTGCGCAATTCTTATCCGATTGGGATGAAATTTTGCACGAAGTATTTTATTATGATATTCAATAACTGTGCCAAGTACGGTTGAAATCGGTATATGACCTGATATAGCTGCTATATAAACCCATCTTGGGTCTTGACTTCTTGAGCCTCTAGAGGGCGCAATTCTTATCCGAATGGAATGAAATTTTGCACAACGTGTTTTGTTATGATATTCAAGAACTTTGCCATGTATGGTTCAAATCGTTTCATAACCTGTTATAGCTGCCATATAAACCGATCTTGGGTCTTGACTTCTTGAGCCACTAGAGGGCGCAATTTTTATCCGATTTGAATGAAATTTTGCACAACATATTTTGTTATGATATCCAATAACTTTGCCAAGTATCGTTGAAATCGGTCCATATTTTGATATAGCTTCCTTATAAACCGATCTTGGGTCTTGACTTCTTGAGCCACTAGAGGGCGCAATTCTTATCCGATTTGAATGAAATTTCGCACGAAGTATTCTGTTATAATACCTAACAACTGTGTCAAGTATGGTTCAAATCGGTCCAAAACCTGATATAGCTGCCATATAAACCGATCTTGGGTCTTGACTTCTTGAGCTTCTGAGGGCGCAATTCCTATTCGATTTGACTGAAATTTTGCACAACGTGTTTTGTTATGATATCCAACAACTTTGCCTAGTATGGTTCATATCGGTTCATAACCTGATATAGCTGCCATATAAACCGATCTGGGGACTTGACTTCTTGAGCTTTTTGAGGGCGCATTTCCTATTCGATTTGGCTGAAATTTTGCATGACATATTTTATTGTGACTTTCAACAACTGCGCCAAGTATGGTTGAAATCGGTCCATGTTTTGATATAGCTGCCTTATAAACCGATCTTGGGTCTTGACTTCTTGAGCCACTAGAGGGCGCAATTCTTATCCAATTTGCCTTAAATTTTGTACGACGGATCCTCTCATGATCATTAACACACGTACTAATTATGGTCTGAATCGGTCTATTGCCTGATACAGCTCCCATATAAATCCGTCTCTGTATTTCACTTCTTGAGCACCTAAAGGGCGCAATTCTTATTCGAATTGGCTGACATTTACACAGGTCTCCAACATATAACTTAATTGTGCTCCGAACCGGACCATATGTTAATATCGCTCTAATAGCAGAGCAAATCTTTTCTTTTATCCTTTTTTTTTGCCTAAGAAGAGATGCCGGGAAAAGAACTCGACAAATGCGATCCATGGTGGAGGGTATATAAGATTCGGCCGGCCGAACTTAGCACGCTTTTATTTGTTTAAAGTTCAAAGATCTATCAGAAGTCGGATTGTTTTTAAACTCAAATATTCCAATTCTAGGGAAGTCATTTACGTGCTGTACTATCGAGAAGAGATTTTAGGGTGGTAAAGTATTGTTTTTGTCCGACTTTGATTGCACATACTTCCAATTTGCTACATGTATATGCTAAACATGTATATTTAAACACTATATAACATCCATAGATTAGTCGTAATATAATGCCATAGTATTTTGCTTTAACGCCTTTTTGTGCCATTGTCATTTTCATTAGGAGATTTATGTTCGTTACTGGCCAAAAACCAATTTCTCTAATACATATTGCAATACAACTGTGCTTGTTATGAACATTTGAGATTTTTGGCATTAAAACCAACACATTCAATAAATCTTACCCAAGTTGTTATTTCTCCTCCCCATTTGACAGCTAAAAATATTTATTTTTTATAGTTTAATTCATTTTTGGAGTGCTAAGCCAAAATAGTTTGCCAACCAACTGTCAACATGTAAATAAATTCGAAATAGCATTGGCAATGGAATCAGCTAAAAATGAAAAAAAAATGTTTCCAAAAATTTGGAAAGAAAATCCCTTTAATAGAGAGGGAATGTGACATGTCGCTAGGATTTGGCCAAATACTACCAACCAAAGCTTTGCATAAATTTAAGCATTTTTATACACATCATCATTTGGATTAAGGTTATACTAGCAACTGCGGAGGCGATTGTGAGGCAAAGGCCACCCATAACGCCAAACGTCTGGGTCCAAGTCCCAGTGAGAATGTCAGAAAAAGTTTTTCAGCGGTGGTGCTGGCGACATTTGTGAGGTAATCGGCAGTGTGTCATTTTCACAGCATGCCTAGGACTAGCATATACTCCGAAAACAGGAGGAAAGGGTGCTATTTATACCCAAGCCCTACGAAGCAAAGGCCTACAGACCTATAAGCCTAAAGTCTTTTCTACTCAAAACTATGGAATGTATTGTGAATACCATGAGAAAGAGTATGACATCCAAGAAACTGCAAAAATACAAACAGAATGACAATATGAAGGGAAGGTCTTTGGAGAATGACCTGTTCAAGATTGTGGCCAAGACGTAAACATTGGCGGTATGCATTGACCGACGTACTGATCGAACCCCTGGACCAGTATCGAGTGAACCGGGTCCTTAGAAACTAGATTTCCCATATGCTAAGGAACAAATGGATACATTGTTGTTCCTATCACATAAAGTTGAGGAAGAAAGTGGACCAGGGCACGGCGTAGGGGGGCATTTTATCGTCACTCCTATGGGTGACTACCATATATGACTGAGGAAGGATTTGAATCCGTCGGCTAGGCAGCAGATGTTATAATGCTTCTAAGTGGTAGGAATCCGAATCAACTATGACAGAATGACTGAATGATATGGAATTCTGTAGCGCCCTGCATTGGCTGACTTGATCATACTCTCGATAGTGATCTTTTTATACCCACCACCGTAGGATAGGGGGTATATTCATTTAGTCATTCCGCATGTAACACATCGAACTATTAATTTCCGACCCTACAAAGTATATATATTTCGGATCGTTATAAAATCCTAAGACGACTCAACGATGTCCGTGTGACTGTCCGTCCGTCTGTTGTTATCACTCTATAGCCTTCAAAAGTTAAGATATTGAGCTGAAATTTGGCACAGATACGCCTTTTTGACGCACGCTCTTGAACGGGCCAAATCGAACCACATTTGGATCTAGCTGACCGATTTTCCGATAAAAGGTCTAACGCCCATAAAAACTTTAGTTTTCATCCGATATTGCTGAAATTGGGAAAGGTGGGTAGTTTTAGGTCTCCCGATAGCGGCCATATAGACCGATCTCCCGATAAAGGGTCTGAAGGCCATGAAAGCTTTATTTATGGGTTATATTAAGCCTCCCGATATCTGACGTAAATATGGTTCAGATAGAGCTATATTTAGATACTAGCTGACCCGGGCCCGCTCCGCTGCGCCTTCTTTTACTTTATATGGAACAAAATATTCCTTGGAATATTTATTTTCGACAATTAATGAGCTTTTAGTGAAATTCCATGCAACGAAAATAGTATATCGCTTGACTAATAGTTTAACAATATAAGTGCCTTTATCTGAATCCCACATGATCTTTATTGGTCTACGAATTTAAGTTTGGATGTAAGATGTACTCCATTCTTAAAATACTTCATTTCAGCCTGATATTCTCATGATGTCTGACATACGGATGTTTTTGGGAGGTGAGGTGGTTCCCCAGACACTTGGCCCTGAAAAAAAAAATCAGCATCGTGCTCTTCTCAAATACCTTTATTTGAGCCCCATATTGCGATGGTCACTAAAAAATTGCTGATTGTGGGGTATTTTGGGAAAGTGGTGGACCCCCAGAAAATTGGTCATGAAAGTGGGTATCAATTTCTGCTCTACCCCTCAATACCTTTCATTTAAGCCACACATTGTCATGGTCGGTAAATATGCCCGATTTAGGGTTGTTTGGGGAGTGGGGTGGTTCGATTTAGGCGTGTTTTGGGGTTGGGGTGGTCCCCCTAGCACTTGGTCCGACAATTGGATATCAGATACGTTTTCTTATCCTAAATACCTTTCATTTGAGTCCCACATTGTCGTGATTGGTCTAAATATATGTTTGGTAGGTTTTAGGCTGGGGCGGCCCCCCTAGGTTGTAATGTCCAAAAGGGGTTCGGATTGTGGTCACAAAGACGTTATAAGATTTCTACTACCCAGAAGGTCGCTAAAACTCGCCTTTCGACAAAATAGATTGTGGTGGAAGATGTTGACTTAATTTCCAATTATAATTCTATGCAAACAAAGAGGACTGGGAGCCATTAAAAAGGGCTAGCAAGACAGTCGGGTGGGGGGGTTCGGACCTCCTTTATTCACCTGATTTCCACAATCTCGGACACAAACAAAATATTATTTTAGACTCCCAGTAAACAAAAGCACTATGGATCTAGACTTTGAAAACTTAATGGACCAAACCAAATCAGAATGAAATTCCCCCATTAATTTGGTATTGTAATCTATAGTAAAGAAACATAGGCGACAAGCTAGTTCGATTCCCTGATGTTCTGGGAACCATGGCCTCCAAACCCTACCCTACCATGGCACCAGCGGCCTTAACAATTGCCAGTGCCCCAAACGCAATATCTACTCCATCTCTATATCACTACCAAGGAAAGGTAAAAGAATTTAGAAATCCATTTCAGATTATATATCTATATTTAAGAAAATTCATGAAGATGATGCCATATAAGCCAAAATCTTAATAACTAGTATTATATAAATAAAATATGAAATATTTGGAACGAACAACCAAAAGTTTATAATTCCAGTTCATATTTAACGATCTAAGGGTTAATCTCGTAATATTTAATTTAATCGGATAATTATTCAAACGCGTTCAAATTCTAAATATGTCAGCTCAGGGAAAACTCAACGGTCAAAAAAAAATATATATTTATGCAAGCATGCAAACTGAGACGAAATAGTTCAAAAGGAAGGAAATGTAATAATTAATAGTTCATTGAATTTTCCTTGACATGACCCAAAATTGATTTCTTTTAAGTTTATAATTATAATGGACTAAAATTAACTTTTTACTACATTAACCTTTCATATGCAAAATTTAAATGAAAATTGATTTTTTTAACTCACTTTTGTTTTTAAGCCTTTTGGCTTTACTTTTTAACCATTTCCATTAGCCAGGTTAGCACGATGATCGCCGAGGCCTCGATGAGCATTTTACGCTGGACGTGGATTCTATTGGGCTTTTAGCTGTTTAGGAATGAGATAGGATGATAAACTTTGCATATGATAATAATTACACTTATCTGCTAATTTAATTTAATTAAAAATTATTCATCCTGGCCGGCTCGGGAATTGAACCGGAGACCTTAGATAACTGATGCGGTAAGTAGGTATCTGCTAGCTCACTCAGCCACTAGCCAGATACAATTGAGGGCGTCTTGTTGATGACGTTATTCGTGTGTGGAGTCTGTTATGCGGAGATGATTAAGCTGGGCTCCACGTTCCCATGCGTCTATTTATAGACTTAGCTCTGTCGTGTGTGGGTGTTGTAATTGGGTGAGCAAGAGGGGTTATGTCGATGAGTTGGCGCTGCTAATAAATGGGTGGCGGCAGTTCGCTGTCGACTTAGATAATAATGACCACAATTAAATAATGTCTTCAAAAAGGGGTAAGTCAGCACTTTATAGGCAAGGACAGCTTTGTATGGAACTTTCGTAATTTCTCCTCGAATTATGGTAAGTGTTTAGTCAAGCAACCAGACTGGCTGTAGTACCTCAAGCAATAGAAAACTACTCCGCTCCTTCAGGCCCCTTGGCTGAATTTTTTCACCAAAAGGTTTGCCCTTAACTCATGAAATTCTCACCAAACTCTAGCAAGGAGGTGGATCCACACGTTAACTCGTAACAAGGCCTATGATTTACCAGGATAAGACCTAGTATCACGGTTGGTTTTCGTCTTTTTTCTTGGGATTTCCCCCAAATTGCGAACAAGTTAAGAAAAAACTCCACCACAAATTCGAAGGAGTCAATATAGATTCCCTTATAACGACACTATACGGGAATGATGGCAATTGCACCTAAATAAAACCCTTGATCAAAATAAAACTTCATTGGTTACCACGTATAAAATTCGTTACCTTTAGGGTTTGATACAAGATTCACTTTTATATCTCCTTAAATAAGGACTCCACTGCTTTAAAAGGCTCTGTTTGGCTGTCTGTACGCCTTTTCGACAATTTAGAAAAAAAAAAAAATACTTCACTTAAAAACTTTACCACAGGAGCGATGTGATTTAGATGATGTTCAAGATGGAAAGAATTAATAAAACTCGAAGTCTTGACACCATGACTGAAGCCAATGGAAAAAAGAAACTGACTCCAACCAAAAAAACTTGACGAAAATGAGAGATACTGGAAGATCCAGTGCATAAACCGTTAAAAGAATCCGATTGGCTAATTAAATCCATGAACATCCATCGGGAGCCCAAACAAGTTCACCTTGAACAAGTCTAGCATATTACTTAAAAGCAACAAATATGCCAACGGTTGTTCATGGTCGATCTCTTTTCCGCACATAAAACAATTCCTTTTCATTAAACCATTTGTCTGTCGACGAACAGAAAAAAAAAACTCGAGAAAGGGAAAAAATCCAGAAAAATAATGGCCTTAACTGGGCTCGAACCTGAGTCCACTGGCTGGTAGTCCGCCGCAATCCCCACTGACCCATCGCCAGCCTGGCTTAAACGACAGCTATAATAGAGTTTCATCACTTGACACCTACACTTGGGAATGCATTCACGTAGATACATCTCAATAGACATGAGATAAGAGCAAAAAAAAACAATTGTGTATAAGAGTTAGAATGATTACTAAAGCAGAACTTCCTTACCCAGCAAACATTCCTACACCAATGTAAGTAAGTCTCCACTGATTGTAGATCACGATATTCGAAACAATATTGGACAATCGTCCAGCACAAACCGGGTAATCTCGATCGTATCGGTCAGGAGATTACCAGGAATTATACTTAAGGACGCATATCTTTCGCGTGATACGTTCCGCTTGAATTACCATCTACATCTTGTAACACATAGTAATTAGTCCCAAGTTTGGATTTCACTACCGCCTTTACAAATACCGGTGCGAACTTCGCACTGTACTGCTTCTCTGCACTGCTCTGTGAAAAGTTCCTGCGGAAAACGGTTTGCCCTACAGAATAGGAAACAGGACGAGTTCTCAAGTTGTACCGATCTCGATTAGTGGCATGAGCCTTCGAAATATTCTCTCGCAAGTCTTTCCTCAGCAAAGCCAGCTGATCTTCCCTCTTCAATGTAGAATGAGATTCATCTAACATATGGACATTACGTAGTAATCGATAAGAATCGCCATGGGTCACCATATCGAAGCCAAAGGTGGCAAAATAAGGAGAGCATTTGATGGTGTGATGAACAGAGTTGCGTAAAGCACAACTTATGGAACTAAGGTGTTCATCCCACATTTTATGATCCTTCTTCAAAAATGCTCTGATTCCTGCAATCATAGACCTATTCACCCGTTCAGATGCATTGGCCTGAGGGGAATAAAGAGCCGTGTAGGTATGCTGAATGCCCAATTTAGTCAAAAATGCATTAAAGTCATTTGACCTAAACTGCGAACCATTATCGCTAACGATAACTTCGGGTACTCCATAGACATGGAATATGTCTGACAAAAGAAATTTTCCAATGACCTGCGCCGTGAACTTTTTCATTGGGCATAACCAATGAAACTTGGTCAAATGATCAAGTACTATTAAGAGCCCAATGTGGCCGCCTTTCGATCTTGGATAGGGGCCCAAGATATCGATATAAAATCGCTGAAAAGGTCGCGTCGTAATAACTTGTTTCCCCATTTCCGGTCGTAAAACAAAATTGGGGTGTTTCGTCCCTTTACAGATCTCGCACTTGCGAACAAAGTCCCTAGTATCGGAAACCATCCCTGGCCAATAAAAGTTCCGTCGTATAAGGTCGAGAGTCTTTGACATTCCTCCGTGTGCGGTAATAGCCGAGTCATGAAAACGTGATATGAGGGAATCTCTCAGATTCCGTGGAACCCAGAGCTTCCAGGAATTGGCCTCTTGATCCTCATTTCCGCTATAAAACTCAGTACGAATATAAACGTATCTATCCAAAACCCTCAGATCCGGGTATGCAGATTGGTCGTTGCCTATGCGGTCCCTCAATTCTCTGTAATCCTCGTCATCAAAACATCTCGAGTTCAAATCTAATTCGGGGTCCGACAGATCCAGGCCAGATATCTCATCAAAGTCCCTCCTGGATAAAGAGTCTGGAACGACATGGTCCCTTCCCGTACGGTGGCTAACAGAGAATTTGAATGCCTGCAATTTAAACACCCACCTAGCAAGCCTTCCTGACAAGTCCGGTTGACCCATTAACCAGACTAATGACGAGTGGTCGGTGACGATTTCGAACTCCTGCATCTCGAGGTAACATCGGAATCGCTTCACCGCCTCTACGGCAGCCAGACATTCCTTCTCCGTTACGCTATAGTTCCTTTGGGCAGTGTTTAGTTTTTTGGACATGTAGGCGACGGGTCGCTCTGATCCATTTTCGTCCAGTTGAACTAAAACTGCCCCTATACCGTAATCGGAGGCGTCACAATGCACAAAAAACTTCTTCGAGAAGTCAGGGTTTATGAGGACGGGCGCGGTAGTAAGGCGTTTCTTGACCAATTCAAAGGCTTCATCGGCCTCCGGGGTCCAATGGAATTTCCTTTTCGAAGACAGTGTCTCCGTTATAGGAAAGGTCAACGACGAAAAATTTTTAATGAACCGCCTATACCACCCTGCCAATCCTAAGAAACCACGCACTTGTCTGATGCTCCTAGGGGCGGGCCATCTCGTTATCGCATCTATCTTCTCGGGATCAGTTCTGATTCCACCATTTCCGATCATATACCCAAGGTATTTCACCTCTGTAACACAGAAGTGGCTTTTATCGACATTCAATGTCAGATTAGCTCTTCTAAATTCCTCTGCAATTCGGACCAACGCAGAAATATGGCTAGGAAAATCCTTGGAAACAATTATCAAGTCGTCCAAGTAACCAAAGACGCAGTGTCTTAGTTCCGGCGGAATCAACTGGTCCATAAGACGGCACATCGTCTGCGGTGCCGTGCATAGACCGAAAGGCATTACGACAAACTGGTATAAAGGACGCCCAGGTACATTAAAAGCCGTCAACGGCTTAGCCTCATCGCTTAACGCAATCTGCCAGTAGGCGTCCTTTAAGTCCAGCTTGGAAATAATGTTGGCCCTTGGCAACCGCGAAAAAATTCCCTCCATCGAAGGCAGAGGATATGCGTCCTTTTTCGTCACCTGGTTCACCTTGCGAGCATCCAAGCACAAGCGCACCTTATTAGGTTTCACCACGAGTCGCATGGGCGAACTCCATGGTGAAGATGAAGGCTCGATCACGCCCAGCGCTAACATTCGGTCAATCTCCTGGTACATCAGCTTCTCCACAGCGGGAGAAACCGGATAATAGCGCTGTTTAATCGGCCTTGAGCTGCCCACATCAATATCATGTGTCAATAATGTCGTCCTACCAAGACCCTGTTTGTGGAAATCCGGGAACAATGCAATTATAGTCCGCAACTGTTGACTTTGCTCTGGGGTTAATGGATATCTGTTCTCTAAAGTCCCAACAGACTCAGACCCCTGAACAGGTGAAATCTTCTCTACACCACTGACTCGTAAAAACCTATTCGTGTGTGGAAAATCACTAGGGGCAACAATAAGAGCCGAATCGAAAACATCCGATGCTAGTCCAAAAGCCTTCCAAAAATCGACGCCTAAGATCAGCCTTTGGGTGATAGAAGGGACGATCAATACCTTCAAACTCCTAGTTTGATTCCGAAAAACAACATCCACCATCAAATACCCATAAGTCCTTTGGAACTTGCCATCCGCCGTTCGCACGAAAGATTTCCCGGGAACATATTGGTCAAACTTCGAAAAGTCATAATCGGCTAAACTAGAGCCTATGCATGTGACATTTGCTCCAGTGTCAAGCAAACCAAATTCTCTAAATTCCAAAAAACGAACCTCTGCATAATACCTTCGGTCATCGG
Source organism: Stomoxys calcitrans (assembly GCF_963082655.1). Taxonomy (NCBI): domain Eukaryota; kingdom Metazoa; phylum Arthropoda; class Insecta; order Diptera; family Muscidae; genus Stomoxys; species Stomoxys calcitrans. The sequence continues at coordinate 147,216,477 of NC_081555.1, read as the reverse complement.
GGTTGTTGACAATAGCGGAAACAATATACTTATTTGAAGCTCTCCTTCTTTTAAAATAATCCCTAAGACGTAAAGTGGATCTCCTCCTCCTCATGGAATTCCGGTCAGAAATCGTATCTACCAAAAATATCTGGTTACGTCTCTGGATATAGTCAAAATATCGCTGGTGGTATGGACGAATTGGATGTAAAAGTCTAGGCCGGTTATCACTTTCAGAAGAATTTCTCCTGAGAATTGAAATTTTAGTTGTCAAATCAGGGTTGTGTGGAATACCTAAGTCAGCACCTAGGGATAATTGGTCTTTGGATTCGGGCGCTGGGAGTTTTTTGAAACAAGCACTTTCTTGGCGGCGCATTTCTCGCATTGGGGCTTATACACCCCCTTTGCCCCACAACCGTAGCAAAAGACTTTTCTCTCTCGAACACAGTCATCCCAAAAATGCCCCACCTCATCACAATTCCAACACTTATAAACTGTAGAGCTGTAGTTGATGGCATCCAGCATCTCACTGGTTGTCGACATATCCAAGTCCCTCTCTTCACAATCAACCTCAGCGACATTCCTACGGGCTGGTAACTGAGGAGTCATAGAAGTCTTTGAGGAAAGGCCTCTTCTAAAATTGTCATCGCTCAGAAGGCTCTCTCGCATTTGTACGAGCTTCCTCAATTGGGCAATGGAATAGATAGGGAAATACAGCAACTCGTGGCGGATGTCCGGACGTAAATTCCGTACCAGGATCTCGACCAGCTCCTCCTCCTCCATTGGATGCTCCAATCTATCCATGATTGAACATATCGAGTCATAGTATGAATCAAAGGATTCACCTGGTCGCATCTTCCTATTCCTGACCTCCTCCTTTCTGTCATATACGGACCGCATATCCTTGTATTGTGACTTCAACGCGCCACAAAATTCAGTCCACTCAATCTGGTCTACCTTCTTGTGGTAGCGCCAGAACCACTCGTGAGCCTTGCCCACTAAAAGAATATTCAGGTTCCTGCATATCATATCGAAATTACCCTCAAAATGCAAAGCTGTAAGAGATCTTATCCGATAGAGAAACTCGTCAACCGTGAGACCATCTTTGGAACCGTCGAACTTTACGTTCCAGTTCTGGATGATAGAAGTCACCTTTTCCGCATTTGGAATAGGCTGAGGACGAAGACTGGCCTGTCTACGATGTGTCCCTTGATCATAATGATTGGGATTTGAATTAGGAACTCTCAAAGAAGAAGGATCCAAACCCAAGGGAGACTGTCCAAGACCAGACTGCTGCACTGGTCCTGAAGATCGTGTAACACTCAAGTTCCGCATCATTCGAGAAAGTCTATCTTCAATCATCTGCCCGATCCGGTCATAATCCACCTCATGTCTGTTATTCACCATTGGCATGGGTGAACCCGAAGGTTCATCCAACTGATTCCGTCCCATACGATCTGAACCCTGGATATCATCACCCGGAGAATCACCATTGGTCATATCAGGCACACCGGAAGCACCAAGGCCCATGTTAGGAAATAAAGCCCTAGTTATACTTCGCGTACCCATGCGATTTCCTGCCACTCCCCTAGGCTTACCGCGACCTGCCGTCTTTTTCTTGACCGCCCCTGTCGAGTTCACTAATGCCTCAGGCCTCATAGGAAGATCCGTACCATACTTTCTCAAATCTGAAAGCTCACATGATAATTTGCATGCCGGACAGTTCGACGAAGTCGACAAAGTCGTCTCAATACAGACTCTATGAAAAATATGACCACATGTCGAAAGCTTATAGCATTCTTGAACTACAAAATTCATAAACTCCTCACATATAGAACATTTCAGCTCGGTCAGACTAGAATTTACCAAACCTGCCATTGAAGGGTCCTGTCGTGGTGGTGGACTACGAGCCGTCGCCATTACAAATCCGAAATTCGGAAATTTATACAGTTCTGGTTTAAATTCCGTCAACTACCTATCAATGTGTGTCTATTCTAACCATATATTCGCTTAAAAGTAAAGAAAAAATAAAGCCTGACCTCGGAGCCAGATTAAAAACCGGTACAAAAAAAAACAATAGATGAGTTCAATAATATAATAATAACACATTCCTTGTTTCGGTAAGTGATTTCGAGAATGGAGTTGAAAAAAAAAAAAAAACAATATCTTGTCGTCTAATAAAAAAAACAGGGCTATGGCGTGAAGTCGCCTTAGGTTCTATAGTAAAAGATAAGCAAACTAGCATACTTCTTAAACGTCACGAACTGTAATTCATGGACTTTAAAACGCCTGCAGCACCTTAAAGTATATCCTATAACCTACAGGATGCCAGAATCCAGCCACATCCTTTACCAAGAATATCAATAAGATCCTTCACCAGATATTATCAGCACCTTTCTATTCACACTAAAAACACACTGAAAGTGATAATAAGTTGATTCTCGGTCATAGGACTCGCAACAAGCAGATCTATGAAAATCCAGAGAGTCTTATTAAGTATTCGAGTGCAGTAAATCATCCAAATAAAACGGTGTCTCCAATACCTCTAAAACAAATGAACTCTAATCGTATAATTTATTTCTGATTAAGCAAATGGGCCTATATTCAGACTTAATAGAATTCCTCTGCCCTATTAAGCAAAATTTATTCTAAAAAGACAAAAACTTCGGCCCCACGTTGGGCGCCATTTATTTATGTAATGTCCAAAAGGGGTTCGGATTGTGGTCACAAAGACGTTATAAGATTTCTACTACCCAGAAGGTCGCTAAAACTCGCCTTTCGACAAAATAGATTGTGGTGGAAGATGTTGACTTAATTTCCAATTATAATTCTATGCAAACAAAGAGGACTGGGAGCCATTAAAAAGGGCTAGCAAGACAGTCGGGTGGGGGGGTTCGGACCTCCTTTATTCACCTGATTTCCACAATCTCGGACACAAACAAAATATTATTTTAGACTCCCAGTAAACAAAAGCACTATGGATCTAGACTTTGAAAACTTAATGGACCAAACCAAATCAGAATGAAATTCCCCCATTAATTTGGTATTGTAATCTATAGTAAAGAAACATAGGCGACAAGCTAGTTCGATTCCCTGATGTTCTGGGAACCATGGCCTCCAAACCCTACCCTACCATGGCACCAGCGGCCTTAACAATTGCCAGTGCCCCAAACGCAATATCTACTCCATCTCTATATCACTACCAAGGAAAGGTAAAAGAATTTAGAAATCCATTTCAGATTATATATCTATATTTAAGAAAATTCATGAAGATGATGCCATATAAGCCAAAATCTTAATAACTAGTATTATATAAATAAAATATGAAATATTTGGAACGAACAACCAAAAGTTTATAATTCCAGTTCATATTTAACGATCTAAGGGTTAATCTCGTAATATTTAATTTAATCGGATAATTATTCAAACGCGTTCAAATTCTAAATATGTCAGCTCAGGGAAAACTCAACGGTCAAAAAAAAATATATATTTATGCAAGCATGCAAACTGAGACGAAATAGTTCAAAAGGAAGGAAATGTAATAATTAATAGTTCATTGAATTTTCCTTGACATGACCCAAAATTGATTTCTTTTAAGTTTATAATTATAATGGACTAAAATTAACTTTTTACTACATTAACCTTTCATATGCAAAATTTAAATGAAAATTGATTTTTTTAACTCACTTTTGTTTTTAAGCCTTTTGGCTTTACTTTTTAACCATTTCCATTAGCCAGGTTAGCACGATGATCGCCGAGGCCTCGATGAGCATTTTACGCTGGACGTGGATTCTATTGGGCTTTTAGCTGTTTAGGAATGAGATAGGATGATAAACTTTGCATATGATAATAATTACACTTATCTGCTAATTTAATTTAATTAAAAATTATTCATCCTGGCCGGCTCGGGAATTGAACCGGAGACCTTAGATAACTGATGCGGTAAGTAGGTATCTGCTAGCTCACTCAGCCACTAGCCAGATACAATTGAGGGCGTCTTGTTGATGACGTTATTCGTGTGTGGAGTCTGTTATGCGGAGATGATTAAGCTGGGCTCCACGTTCCCATGCGTCTATTTATAGACTTAGCTCTGTCGTGTGTGGGTGTTGTAATTGGGTGAGCAAGAGGGGTTATGTCGATGAGTTGGCGCTGCTAATAAATGGGTGGCGGCAGTTCGCTGTCGACTTAGATAATAATGACCACAATTAAATAATGTCTTCAAAAAGGGGTAAGTCAGCACTTTATAGGCAAGGACAGCTTTGTATGGAACTTTCGTAATTTCTCCTCGAATTATGGTAAGTGTTTAGTCAAGCAACCAGACTGGCTGTAGTACCTCAAGCAATAGAAAACTACTCCGCTCCTTCAGGCCCCTTGGCTGAATTTTTTCACCAAAAGGTTTGCCCTTAACTCATGAAATTCTCACCAAACTCTAGCAAGGAGGTGGATCCACACGTTAACTCGTAACAAGGCCTATGATTTACCAGGATAAGACCTAGTATCACGGTTGGTTTTCGTCTTTTTTCTTGGGATTTCCCCCAAATTGCGAACAAGTTAAGAAAAAACTCCACCACAAATTCGAAGGAGTCAATATAGATTCCCTTATAACGACACTATACGGGAATGATGGCAATTGCACCTAAATAAAACCCTTGATCAAAATAAAACTTCATTGGTTACCACGTATAAAATTCGTTACCTTTAGGGTTTGATACAAGATTCACTTTTATATCTCCTTAAATAAGGACTCCACTGCTTTAAAAGGCTCTGTTTGGCTGTCTGTACGCCTTTTCGACAATTTAGAAAAAAAAAAAAATACTTCACTTAAAAACTTTACCACAGGAGCGATGTGATTTAGATGATGTTCAAGATGGAAAGAATTAATAAAACTCGAAGTCTTGACACCATGACTGAAGCCAATGGAAAAAAGAAACTGACTCCAACCAAAAAAACTTGACGAAAATGAGAGATACTGGAAGATCCAGTGCATAAACCGTTAAAAGAATCCGATTGGCTAATTAAATCCATGAACATCCATCGGGAGCCCAAACAAGTTCACCTTGAACAAGTCTAGCATATTACTTAAAAGCAACAAATATGCCAACGGTTGTTCATGGTCGATCTCTTTTCCGCACATAAAACAATTCCTTTTCATTAAACCATTTGTCTGTCGACGAACAGAAAAAAAAAACTCGAGAAAGGGAAAAAATCCAGAAAAATAATGGCCTTAACTGGGCTCGAACCTGAGTCCACTGGCTGGTAGTCCGCCGCAATCCCCACTGACCCATCGCCAGCCTGGCTTAAACGACAGCTATAATAGAGTTTCATCACTTGACACCTACACTTGGGAATGCATTCACGTAGATACATCTCAATAGACATGAGATAAGAGCAAAAAAAAACAATTGTGTATAAGAGTTAGAATGATTACTAAAGCAGAACTTCCTTACCCAGCAAACATTCCTACACCAATGTAAGTAAGTCTCCACTGATTGTAGATCACGATATTCGAAACAATATTGGACAATCGTCCAGCACAAGGTATCCCATCCGAAATATGGATACCAAATTTTTATTTTTAAGGTACTATATGAGAACACACAAAATTTGGCTTAAATGGCACCACCCATCTCCGGTGTTTCTGAAAATTAGGGCGAGGGGGAGGGTCCGCCCCCCCTTCAGATATCAAAAAATGTACTACCCTATTTTCACCACGGGATCATTATGCACCATCTGTGAAAATTTCAAGAAAATCGGTTCAGCCGTTTCTGAGCCTATAAGGAACACACAAACAAACCTACAAACAAACACAAATTGATTTTTATATATAAGAAGATTCTTGATAGTCATGGCATTCGATCTGACCATGTCCTTCCGTCCGTTCATCTGTTGGTCTGTCGAAACCACGCTAACTTCCGAAGGAGTAAAGCTAGCCGCTTGAAATGTTGCACAAATACTTCTTATTAGTGTTGGTATTATAAATGGGCCATATCGGTCCATGTTTTGATATAGCTGCTATATAAACCGATCTTGGGTCTTGACTTCTGGAGCCTCTAGAGAGCGCAATTCTCGTCCGATTTGACTGAAATTTTCCAACAACTGTGCTAAGAATGGTTCAAATCGGTTTATAACCTGATATAGCTGCCATATAAACCGATCTTGGGTCTTGACTTCTTCAGCTTTTAGGGAGCGCAATTCTTATCCGATTCGTTTTGACTTCCAACAACTGTGCTTGGTATGGCACAGCGTGATTTCACGGATTACAGCCAGAGTTAGCAATGAGGTCTGCATTGAGAACCCAAGGACTGAGATGCATTTTCGAATGCCTGACCTTAATATGGTCCTGCATGCGAAGATCCTGGCGATCACGAAATACGTGAGGTGGATTGTTTTAAAATTAGTACAATAACAACCAAGGACGGTAAGTCTTGAAGTGTAAGGTATGTGGGGAAGATGATGAGACGTAAAAGCATTTCCTAAGTCATTGCCCAGCTATTGCGGCTCACGAACACCGACCCTTAGGTGGGGACACAATACCAGACATGAACCATCATAGAGGCGTGGTATGGAGAACAATAAGATATTTTGTTTCCATGGTATGGTATTCCTAAGATCTTTTTTTATACCCTCTGAGACCCCTTAAAGTATATATATACTTGATCGTCGCGACATTTTATGCCGATCTAGCCATGTCCGTCCGTCTCTCCATCCATCCGTCCGTCCGTCTGTTCGTCCGTCCGTCTGTCTGTCGAAAGCACACTAACTTCCGAAGGAGTAAAGCTGGGTCGGTTGGTATTGTAAATGGGCCATATCGGTCGATGTTTTGATATAGCTGCCATATAAATCGATCTTGGGTCTTGACTTCTTGAGCCTCTAGAGTGTGCAATTCTTATCCGCTTGGAATGAAATTTTGCACGAAGTATTTTGTTATGACATCCAACAACGGTGCTAAATAAGGTTCAAATCGGTCAATAGCCTGATATAGCTGCCATATGAACCGATCTTGGGTCTTGACTTCTTGAGCCTCTGGAGGGAGCAATTCTTATCCAATTGGAATGAAATTTTGCCCGACATGGTTTGCTATGACTTCCAACAAGTGTGCTAAATAAGGTTCAAATCGGTCAATAACCTGATATAGCTGCCATATAAACCGATCTTGGGTCTCGACTTCTTGAGCCTCTTGAGGGCGCAATTCCTATCCGATTGGAATGAAATTTTACACGACGTATTTTTTGATGACATCCAACAACGGTAAGTATGGTTCAAAACGGTCCATAACCTGATATAGCTCTCATATAAACCGATCTTGGGACTTGACTTCTTGAGCCTCTAGATGTCGCAATTATTATCCGATTTGCCTGAAAATTCGTACGACGGATCCTCTTTTGACCATCAACATACGTGTTTATTATGGTCTAAGTCGGTCTATAACCTGATACAGCACCCATATAAATCGATCTCTCTATTTACTTCTTGAGCCCCCCAAGGTCGCAATTCTTATTCGAATTGGCTGACATTTTACACAGGTCTCCAACATATAATTTAATTGTGGTCCGAACCGGACCATATCTTGATATCGCTCTAATAGCAGAGCAACTGTTTTCTTTTATCCTTTTTTGCCTAAGAATAGGTGCCGGAAAAAGAACTCGACAAATGCGATCCATGGTGGAGGGTATATAAGATTCGGCCCGGCCGAACTTAGCACGCTTTTATTTGTCATATATGGCGATGTGTACGATTAAAACTTTCAACAAGTTTCAACATTTAAAAATATTCGTATTTAAATTTCATCCCAAGGATTCAACATGCAATGTCGGTATTTGAATTATGTTCACTCCTCCTTTCTCTATTATCATTAAAAATTTCCTCCCTATTAAACAATTTGGGGACTAACACAAATAAAACAAAGTGAGAAAAAAAAAGAAGAAAAAAACAATTTCGCAAATAAAATGCAGCCTCAAAGTGAACTGGAAGACTTTAAATAAAAGCAAACGGAGAGAATATAAGACGCAAAAGTTTTTGCTTGAAATTCTTGGAGCAGCCACTGCTATGCGGTATCAGCTGTGAAAGAAGAATAACTTGAAAACATCCTAAGATTACGCTGCTAAACAAACGAAAGGAACAAAAAAGTGAAGAATAACTGACTTCCAGCTTGTTGCACTCGGCTTTTCTATGGGGCGAAAGGCGATAGAAATCAGCAATGCTAAAAATCGAAATGAAAGGAAAAGAAAATTTTTGTTCAATAGAATGGCAAACAAACAGAAGTGAAGCCTTAACGCCGCATGCACTGATGAGAGCTCTTGACTTTTGAAAAAGCAAAAAAGTGCAATCGCAAATGTTATCAAGTAGAACATGACGCAATCTCCTTCAACACCTTGGGGAATCTGGATGATGTTAAGTCTTATTCGAAATACACACTTAACCTGTTGCTTGATTCTTGTTGAACATTTCTGTTTCAAGTGTTTAATTAAAATGTGCTTCTGGGATTCATGTTTGGCAAATTGTTGGTCGGAGTTGTCAGTGCATTCTGGGAATATAAATGTAAAGAATGGTATGAAAAGCTGGTGTTTTACATATTTGGCATAAGATAAGAGTTTTTGAATATTTAAAGAATTAACTCAGTGGAAAATAGATTTTTGGCCATCAGTAGTTTTGTACATACCACCAAAGGATTTGAGATGTAATACATTCGGGGTAATACAATCGTCACTCATCATAAAAAAATTGGGCTGAAGCTCCAGTTCTGCCCTCTGGTGAGATGGAGGGAAGAACTCCAGCAGGATGGGGTGGAGTTAGCGCTCTCTTTAGTATGTGGGCGTCACTCTTGACCGGAAACTAAGTTGGAGAAGGAGCGTCGAAGAAAGGGCAAAAGGGGATTGCCCAAAAATAGATTTTTGGCAATCAGTAGTTTTGTACACACCACCCAAGGATTTGTGATGTAATACATTCGGGGTACTATATTCGTCATGAAAAATTAGGCTGAGGCTCCAGTTCTACCCTCTGGTGAGATTTTCGATGAAATGTAAATATATTTAATGGAGTCACGAATTAAGACCAATTTCTCCCTACGCCGCATATATAAGAGATACTGCCACTTCGGGGTTTTCATACTGAAATTTAGAGTTTGGATGATTTTCGAAGAAATTTTTTTGTTCTTTTTTTATGAAGTCATTACGCATTGCAGAAGATACAGTCATTTGGAAATTTCGATGGATTTTTATACCCACCACCGAAGGATGGGGATATATTCATTTTGTCATTCCGTTTGCAACACATCGAAATATCAATTTCCGATCCTATAAAGTATATATATTCTTGATCAGCGTAAAAATCTAAGACGATATAACCATGTCCGTCCGTCTGTCAGCCTGTCTGTTGAAATCACGGTACAGTCTTTAAAAACTGAGATATTGAGCTGAAACTTTGCACAAATTCTTTCTTTGTCCACAAGCAAGTTAAGTTCAAAGATGAGCTATATCGGACTATATCTTGATATAGCCTCCATATAGACCGATCCGCCGATTTAAGATCTTAAGCCCATAAAAGCCACATTTATTATCTGATTTTGCTGAAATTTGGGACAGAGAGTTGTGTTATGCTCTTCGACATTATTCGTTAATTTGGCTGAGATCGGTCCAGGTTTGGATATAATTGCCATTAGACCGTTCTCTCGATTTAAGGTTTTGGGCCCATTAAAGGCGCATTTATTGTCCGATGTTGCCGAAATTTAGGACATTGAGTTATGTTAGGCATTTCTACATCTTTCTTTCATATGGCTCAGATCGGTCCAGAGTTGGATATAGCTGCCATATAGACCGATCTCTCGATTTAGGGTCTTAGGCCCATAAAAGGCGCATTTATTGTCCGATGTTGCCGAAATTTGGGACAGTGAGTTGTGTTAGGCACTACGACATTTTTCTTCCATATGGCTCAGAGCAGTCCAGATTTGGATATAGCTGCCATGTAAACCCATCCTCCAATTTAGGATCTTAGGCCCATAAAAACCACATTTATCATCCGATTTTGCTAAAATTTGGGACAGTAAGTTGTCTTAGACCCTTCGACATTTTTCTTCAATCTGTCTCAGGTCGGGTTAGATTTGGAGAAAGCTGCCATATAGACCGATCCCTCTATTTAAGGGTTTGGACCCATAAAAGGCGCATTTATTGTCCGATTTTGCCAAAATTTGAAACAGTGGGTTGTGTTGGGCTCTTCGGCATTCTTCTTCAGTTTGGCCCAGATCGGTTCAGATTTGGATATAGCTGCCATATAAACAAAAGGCCCATAAAAGGCGCATATATTGTTCGATTTCGCTGAAATTTTGGACAGTGAGTTATGCTAAGCCCCTCGACATACCTCTGCAATATGGACCGATATAGACCGATCTCTCAATTAATGGTTTTGGGCCCATAAAGGCGCATTTATTGTCCGATGTTGCCGAAATTTGGGACAGTGAGTTATGTTAGGCCACTCGACATCTTTCCTTAATTTGGCCTAGATCAGTTCAGATTTGGATATAGCTGCCATATAGGCCGATCTCTCGATTTAAGGTTTTGGGCCCATAAAAGGCGCATATATTGTTCGATTTCGCCGAAATTTGGGACAGAGAGTTGTGTTAATCTCTTCCACATTTGTCTGCAACTTGGCCCAAATCGGTTCAGAATTGGATATAGCTGCCATATAGATTCTCGATTTAAAGTTTTGGCTCCATAAAAGGCGCATTTGTAATCCAATTTCACTGAAAGTTGACATAGTGACTTATGTTAGGCTTTTCGACATCCGTGCCGTATTTGGTGCAGATCGGTTTATTTTTAGATATAGCTACAAAAAAGACCAATATATTGTTATACCCAATTGAACAATGACTTGCACTTATTAGTATTTGGTCCAAAGCGGAACATATTTCGATATAGCTGCTATGGGGCATAAGGTATACATATTTCACCGCAATTTGACGAAGGGTCTTTTACATATATACCCGAGGTGGTAGGTATCCAAAGTTCGGCCTGGCCGAACTTAACGCCTTTTTATTTGTTTATTTTTTTTTTTTTTTTTTTTTTTTTTTGATTTCCTCCCACTGTGCGTCACCTAGTCAGTATTCTTACATGTTTGTCAGCAACAATTTTCAAGCCATACAAAACTAACTAACATAGAATGGGGCACTGTCTACTTTAAACTTGCAGCCATTTGAAACTAAAGATTTATGCCCCAATGGATAAATGAAATCATACTTAAAGAAAACAAAAAAAAAAACGCTAAACTTCTTCAACAATATGGAAAATGTCCTCGCTTAATGAGTGTCAAAATGTAATAATAATTTCTCAAACATTTCAAAATAATTACAAGTTTATGCAACAACGCCCAAAATTATTTCGACAATAAATGTTAATGACAATCATTACAAACTCTTCGCCGGCCACAAGGGCAACAGCAGCAGCGGCAGTAAAACAAAACGGAAACGGATATAAACTTTTATACAACACAAAACCATAATTTTTAGAATTTTGTTTGCGTTCCTCTTGTTCTTCTGTGGACTGTCAATGCCAGGGCACTAACGTCCGTCCCACCGTTCACCATTTAAAATTACTCAGACAAAATGAAGTGTGAAAATGGAACTTAAAATTGGAAGGCGCTCGCGGAAGAAAACAATTTAACGTTACATTAACCATTCGAGAGGGATTTTATGCCATAAAACAATACGGAATTTCTTTACTTTTCACCGCAAAACCCATAAAGTGGTTAAAACGCTCTAAGAGTATCTAATCATTGCTAGCATAGTCATCATCATAACATCGCGTTGATGAGATGATGGCAAGGGACACTGGTGATGGCAGCGGGGGTGAATGCTGTTCACTGTCTTCGAAATGATGACAGCAATGATGGTTGCCATCATCAGCAATTTCGATTTTGTTCCTTACAAAACAATACAAATAAATTAAAATATTTTAATGAAAAAAGTTTTACAAAATCTCTCTTGGTTGGTCCATACTCATGCCCTCTGGCATGCCAGGGATGTGTCAAAATCTAAGCTGAAAATGTTCTTAATGCGTAAAAGATTTTAGTTACAGCGAATGCATGGAGACTTTTAAAGGCGCTACTTTTACTTTAAATTTAATTAAAATTCGATTTTAGAGAAAATTTCACTAAAATTTAGATTTAAACAAGTAAAAGTGTGCCAAGTTTGGCCGGGCCGAATCTTATATACCCTCCACCATGGATCGCATTTGTCGAGTTCTTTTCCCGGCCTCTCTTCTTAGGCAAAATAAGGATAAAAGAAATGATTTGCTCTGCTATTAGAGCAATATCAAGATATGGTCCGATTCGGACCCCAAATAAGCTATATGTTGGAGACCTGTGCAAAATGTCAGGCGATTCCAATAAGAATTGCGCCCTTTGGGGGCTCAAGAAGTAAAATAGGGAGATCGATTTATATGGGAGCTGTATCAGGCTATAGACCCATTCAGACCATAATAAGATTTCAGGCAACTCGGATAATAATTGCGACCTCTAGAGGCTCAAGAAATCAAGACGCCAAGATCGGTTTATATGACAGCTATATCAGGTTATGGATCGATTTGCACCTTATTTGGCACAGTTTTTGGATATCAAAACAAAATACTTCGTGCAAAATTTCATTCAAATCGGATAAGAACTGCACCCTCTAGTGGCTCAAGAAGTCAAGATTCAAGATCGGTTTATATGACAAATATATCAGGTTATGGACCGATTTAAAACTAAGCACAGTTGTTGGAAGTAATAACAAAACAAAATCGGGGAATAAATAAATCCTTTTTATATAATCTGAACCCTATTTAGGTTCGAAATCGGTTAAAAAACCGAAAACCCGAAACCGAAATCGGTAAAAAAATAAAGCTTTTATGGGCTTCAGACCCTTTATCGGCAGATCGGTCTATATGGCAGCTATATCTAAATATAGTCCCATTTGAACCATATGAAATTAAGTTTTTATGGGCATTAGATCCTTTATCGGAAAATCCGTCTATATAGCAGCTATATCCAAATATGGACCAATTTGCCCCGTTCAATAACTTAACCAGAGTCCATCAAAAAGACGTATATGTGGGAAATTTCAGCTCAATATCTCAATTTTTGAAGCCTGTAGAGTGATTACAACGGACGGACAGACACACGGACATCGTTAAATCGTCTTAGAATTTTACGACGATCCGAAATATATAACTTTATAGGGTCGCAAATCGATATTTCGATGTGTTGCAAACGGAATGACAAAATGAATATTCCCCTTATCCTACAGTGGTGGGTATAATGAAAGCCAGAGATCACAACACACCAACCACTATGGGACGCCTTGTGTCTTTGGTGAGAAGACTTTTCATTGAACAGGCATTTGAACCCGGCCTTTCAGACGATGTTATAATACTTCTTAGGGGTAAGTATCAGGCTATGTAAAAGGGATGAAATGCTCTTACATATGGCATATATCTGTGTTAGACCTGGGTGTCTCAATCTAAACCCAGAGGCACTGAAATTTCCCTGTTGGGCACTATGTAGACGGGCCGTAAGCTGAATGGGACCTGAATCTGAGGATAGCCCACTGACTCTATAGAAGCGTGATAAGACCAACAGCTGCTTAAGCCTCAGTAGTTTGGTGGGCTGCTATGGAGATAAATTGCAACCTTATGTTGCAGTTTATAGGCGGAGCGATGCGGACCACGCCCACTATGGCACTGGAGACTATCCTAGATATCCAACCCACTGACATACAGATTAAGTGTAAGGCAGCCACTGCGGCTATGAAACTTAAGGCAATGGAAGAATGGATTGAGAATAGGAGCAGCTCATACCATAGCTGTATAATTGAGGCTATAAAAGGAAACCTGGAAGGAAGGGAGGAGGTTTCCAATCGGTTACCTGAGACGATACTTGAGGTCGAGTACGAGGCACTGCTGCCAGCTGCACAGACTTGGATTGAAAGAACCCTAGTATTGCCATCTAGAAGATCATGTTATACGGATGGATCAAAGCTAGAGGACAGAGTGGGCCTGGGGGTCTACATTAAGAAACCGAGGGACTGAGGTCTGTTTTAGACTGCCTAACCATTATACGGTCCTGCTGGCGGAGATCCGGGCGGATTGCAATCCTCATCCTATGGTAGAGGGTATAATAACAACCAGAATGGTAAGGTGAGCCGCATGTAACTCTATGGAACAGTGAAACATTCGGTAGGATGGCGAAAATCCTTGGGGTGAGCCGGATCGTGAGAGGACAATGCTATTACTGAATGGAAGTAAGAAGGAGATCAGTATAGCTTTTGGTATCATAAGAGGACACACAGGACTACGAGCTCACTTATGAAAAATCGGTGCGCCAACAATCTTAGGGGAGTGGTAGGGAAAACAGTTAAGGATTTTGTACGTAGCACGGAATTCCTAACTAAAAATTTTCCTTTTTGAGGTTACTTTTTAGTTTTTCGAGCGTGGCACAGGACTGATTATCATCCGCACCCTCCACCATAGGATGGGGGTATACTAATTTCGTCATTCTGTTTGTAACACCTCGAAATATGCATCTGAAACCCCAAAAAGAATATATATTCTTGTTCATCGTCTCATTTTAAGTCGATCTAGCCATGTCCGTCCGTCTGTCCGTCCGGCTGTCTGTCGAAAGCACGCTAACTTTTGAAGGAGTAGAGCTAGCCGCATGAAATTTTCCACAAATACTTTTTATTAGTGTACGTCGGTTGGGATTGTAAATGGGCCAAATCGGTTCATGTTTTGATATAGCTGCCATATAAACCGATCTTGGGTCTTGACTTCTTGAGCCGATAGAGGGCACAATTCTTATCCGATTTGGCTGAAATTTTGTATGAGGTGTTCCGGTATAACTTCCAACAACTGCGCCAAGAATGATTCAAATCGGTCCATGTTTGGATTTAGCTGCCATAAAAACCGATCTTGGGTCTTGACTTCTTCAGCCTCTAGAGGGCGCAATTCTCGTCAGATTTGACTGAAATTTTGCACGTGGTGTTTCGGTATCACTTCCAACAAATGCGCTAAGTATGGTTTAAATCGGTTCATAATCTGGCACAGCTGTCATATAAACCGATCTTGGTTCTTGACTTCTTGAACCTCTAGAGTGCGCAATTCTCGTCCGATTTGACTGAAATTTTGCGCGTGGTGTTTTGGTATCACTTCCAACAACTGCGCTAATTATCGTCCAAATCGGTCCATGTTTTAAGATAGCTGCCATATAAACCAATCTTGGGTCTTGACTTCTTGAACCTCTAGAGGGCGCAATTCTCGTCCAATTTGGCTGAAATTTTGCACGAGGTGTTTTGTTATGACCTTTAATAACTGTGCGAAGTATGGCGCAAATCGGTACATAACCTGATATAGCTGTCATATAAACTGAGCTGGGATCTTGACTTATTAAACCTTTAGAGGGCATCGTCCGATTTGGCAGAAATTTTGTACAACGGCTTCTCTCATGACCTTCAACATATGTGTCTAGTATGGTCTGAATCGATCAATAGCTTGATACAGCTCCCATATAAACCTATCTCCCAATTTTGCTTCCTGAGCCCCTACAAGACGCAATTCTTATCCGAATGAGCTGAAATATTACACAATGACTTCTACAATGTTTAGCATTCATTTATGATCCGAATCGGACTATGACTTGATATAGCTCCAATAGCATAACAGTTCGTATTCAATATTCGTTGTTTGCCTAAAAAGAGATACCGCATATATTGGGTTGCCCAAAAAGTAATTGCGGATTTTTCATATAGTCGGCGTTGACAAATTTTTTCACAGCTTGTGACTCTGTAATTGCATTCTTTCTTCTGTCAGTTATCAGCTGTTACTTTTAGCTTGCTTTAGAAAAAAAAGTGTAAAAAAAGTATATTTGATTAAAATTCATTCTAAGTTTTATTAAAAATGCATTTACTTTCTTTTAAAAAATCCGCAATTATAGAAATCCGCAACCCAATAGAACTTGACAAATGTGATCCATGGTGGAGGGTATATTTGAGATTCGGCCCGGCCGAACTTAGCCTGCTCTTACTTGCTTCAACCGAACCTTGCTTCCATGGCATACACTTGTGAATTGTGCATATTTGTATTGGTGGCTTCGAACGCTAGACAAAAGCAATAACACTTTCTGTTGCTTCGTATGTCCAGATTCGAATCCCGTCCGGGTCCTGCCGAACCTTTTATTTTCAAGTTTTAGTCTGTTTGGGCGGATATCATTTCATTGCACAAATTTATCGTCTGTCTCTCTTTCGAAACGTGCTCAACGAGCGGAGATTTGCAATGGAAAGAGAAAGCCAGATATCACAACATACCAACCACTAGGGGCCGCGTTTCATCCTGGGTTAGAAGACTTTTTAGCCATATTGGGTGTAAAGGCTTCAGAGAATTTTTAGAAAACTATTAGTAAATTTTCTTAAATATTTTGTCTTTCGAGAAAATATAGTTCAAGTTAGTTTAGAAACAATCTGAAAAAAATGTTGTCTTATGAAAAGAATTTCTTAAAAATGTTGTCTTTCGTGGAAATTTTACCACAAATGGCTAAACATTTTTTAAAATGTTTAGCCAACATTTTATTTTAATTTTTTCTTTAAAGAAAATTTCGTTAATATTTTGTAAAAAATTTCACAGAAATTTTGCTAATTTTGATTGCGTTACAATTTCCTTCAATATTCCCAAACTGATGGGCCTTTTTCAGTAGCGCTCCCAGAACAAATAAACTTGTTGCTGTTCTTCGGCTGCGGGAAAAACAAATGAAACTGAACCAAAAGTTTCCATTTTCTTCGTGTCGACTTACAAACACACTCCCTCTCTCTCTTCGTTTTTGGCACTTTTTTGTGTGTGCCAAACTTAAATAGACATAGACAAGCGAAAGATTTTTGTATGTTTTGCGTGAGTTTCCGACGGCTTTGCTGTGAAAATGGAGGCATGGATGGATAATGCCGAATGGGAGTTTTTGAACCCAAACATTATAATCAAGTCAAACTGCTAAGTATTTAAATTTCTCTTGGAGGCACGTTTCTTCATATTTCATTTCTTCTCGCACTCGCGTTCCAATTTACTTTTACGGGAGTTTGTGCGTGTGTGTGCAGATATTCGTACTTTGGAAAATATTTGCTGCTGTACGCGACTGTGTGTGTGTTTGTACGCTTATATAAATGTCAGTGTGGCAAAAACGTGCTGCTTATTATAATATAAGGCTGTGTTTGTGGTTTTCTTGAAGATGTGGCTTTGTCCTTGCTTTTGTAACAGTATATTGCGTCTTCATCCTTAACTCGTCGGTAAGGTTCTAGAACTCTGCGAATTGAATAGGGTACGTCCAGGTCCAGGGATCTGGTTGTTGGTCAAATAGGCTTGACTTGGCAGATGAAGAGGTGACGTGTGTCATGTGATATCTTGGTTTCAGTAGGAGTTGAGGCAGCTGCATCTACCGGGACGAAACTATGGCTGCCGTTTAGTTTCCAAAAATGGCATTCAACCTATAGCTCTACATCGCCTCTGCAACCATAAGTTTGATGTGCTATTAAGACTCGCCAAATACGCAGCATGATCTAGAATTTCCTTCTTGTAACGCTAAACTTCTCGCTCTAAATCATGAAGATCTTAAATACAGTCTCTGAGCGGTGGATGGCTATCCGCAAGATGGATTTGGAGTGAGGCGGCGGTAACAGCCCAGTAGGGAGGTGGCCCACTTGAGAACTAAGGAGACATACTAGCCGCAGTTCGTAGAACAGAATTCTGGCATTGTTGTTGTTGTAACTAAATTTTCATGTGAAGGTAGCGATCCTCGTCAATCTCCTGTAGGTGAGCAAACTCGTTCAGGTCCAAAGGACCGATTGCCGTGAGAACAGGTTGGCCATTGGTTATTTAAAGGTTGCAATAAACGGGCTTGCCATATCGAGCATCATAGGCGCTCAGTATTTGTGCAAAAGAGGATCCCGTTCGGCCTCTCACTGAGATTCTGATCCGCTGATTGTCCGCGACTGCCACTGCAGCTATTCCGTATGGAGCACTCCACTATGCGCAACCTGTGGACGCGCCCGGTAGGTCAAAGCAAAGCTTCTCGTGACAGCAATGAACACTACACAGATCGAACCTCAATGTTCCAGCCTGTGTGGTGCTCTGCTCACAGCTATCACGTGCCAGTGCAGGTCTGAGTCTTATACCACAGCAAGTTGATAAGCTGACGAATCAACACTGGTGATTCGAGGATTCGAACCCACGCTTTCAGCGTCATATGCAAACATGCCAACCTCTGCACTGCGGTGGCCTCCAAATGTGAAACCAAATATTTTGTGGTAACTCGTGGCCGGAATTCTTCCGTAATCGACTTTCACATCGAACTGATGATGTAGTCAAAATGTGCCTTGGTTGCCCGTAACAAAACCCTATGGTACGGCTTGACGACGTGGAATGAAAAGGTAAACCGTTTTCATAGCAGATATCATCAACATGGGAGCCCGAACCCATAAGCGTCCAATGGAAGTGTGTAAAAGAGGATGGCCAGAGATATCTCCCTACTGGGTAACTCCCTGTATCACTCCACGGTACTGCGACAATTTACTGATAAATTCTACATACAACTGGCGACCACACAAATTATTCGCAATCCAACGATTCATGCCTTCTGGAGGGACATGTGGGTGGTGTCCCAAAAAGGGTGGCTGACCCTATTGAAAACCTTCGATTGGTTGACCAAATTGAGAGGACGACTTATGTGTGTAGTAATGGAGTGCAAAGCACTTAACCTCTCAAATGAGGTTTGGGAAGTGTAGTGCCTCAAGTGTAACATTTTGCCCATTTTCCATGCATTGGGAAGTTTAAGAATGTTCTGAAACAGGAGAATCTTGTGGTATAATCGAAGACGATAGGAAAGCTGAAAGAAATGAAAATGGTAGGATACCTCATTCGACATTTGAGGTCCAGTGCTAGACACTGCTGCCAGGGGATTGACGGAACTCTGGTATTGCCATATGGAAGATCGTGTTACACAGATGGAACAACGCTGGGGGACAGAGTGGGCCTGAGATCTACATTGAGGACCCAGGGACTGAGATCTGTTTTCGACTACCTGACCATAATACGATCCAGCAGGCAGAGATCCGGACTATCACGGAATGCGTTAAGGTGGTATGTTGTTCAAATTAGGACGTCGAGTGTGAACATCTTCACGGACAGTAAACTTGTCATCAAGGTTGTAACAGCCAGGACAGTAAGGTCCCGAACTGCCTTGGAGTGTAGGAAGGAGATGAAAACCTCTTCTGAGGTTGGCACGATCCGCATCAATTGGATGCCAGGCTATACCGGAGCAAGGGGTATTGGAAGAGCGGACGATTTAACGTGAAGGCCAGAGGACTACCGTCAATAAATTTGGTTAACCCGGGGGCTTTCGGGTCGCCGAAGTCTAAACTAAGTCAAAATCACGAAAGCGGTCGAATGCGTAAAGCTAGCCCCTTGAAATTTTGCACAGGTACTAAATATTGATGTAGCTCGTTGGGGAATGTAAATGGGCCATATCGGTTTAGATATGGATGTATCTCCCATATGAACCCATCTCCCGATAGAAGCTCAAGAAGTTAAAGTCCCCAGATCGGTTTATATGACAGCTATTATAGGTTATGGACCGATTTAAACCATATTTGGCACAGTTTTAGGATATCATAACAAAATACTTCGTGCAAAATTTCATTCAAATCGGATAAGAATTGCGCCGTCTAGTGGCTCAAGAAGTCAAGATTCAAGATCGGTTTATATGGCAGCTACATCAGGTTATTGACCGATTTGAACCTAACTTAGCACAGTTGTTGAAAGTCATAGCGAAAAAGGTTGTACAAAATTTCATTTCAATCGGATAAGAATTGCGCCCTCTAGAGGCTCAAGAAGTCAAGACCCAAGATCGGTTTATATGGCAGCTATTGGGTTGCCCAAAAAGTAATTGCGGATTTTTTAAAAGAAAGTAAATGCATTTTTTTGTAAAACTTAAAATGAACTTTAATCAAATATACTTTTTTTACATTTTTTTTCTAAAGCAAGCTAAAAGTAACAGCTGATAACTGACAGAAGAAAGAATGCAATTACAGAGTCACAAGGTGTAAAAAAATTTGTTAACGCCGACTATATGAAAAATCCGCAATTACTTTTTGGGCAACCAATATATCAGGTTTTGGACCGATTTAAAACATACTTGGCATAGTTGTTGGATATCAAAACACGTCGTGCAAAATTTCGTTCCAATCGGATAATAATTGCGACCTCTAGAGGCTCAAGAAGTCAAGACCCAAGATCGGTTTATATCGCAACTATATCAAAACATTGACCGACATGGCCCATTTACAATCCCAACCGACCTACATTTATAAAAAGTAGTTGTGCAAAATTTTAAGGGGATAGCTTTGCTCCCTCGAAAGTTTTCGTGCTTTCGACAGACAGACGGACGGACGGACGGACAGACGGACGGACGGACAGACGGACGGACAGACGGACGAACGGATGGACAGACGGACGAACGGATGGACAGACGGACGGACATGGCTAAATCGACATAAAATGTCACGACGATCAAGAATATATTGTATATACTTGATGGGGTCTCATACGATTATTTCAAGTAGTTACAAACAGAATGACGAAATTAATGGAGAGTATAAAAAGGAAAATGTGAGATCTCGTACTAGAGGTTATACCGGAATAAAAGAAAAAGACAGGAATAGTGAAGCAACCCGAGCGGGAGGTGAAGAACCGCCCTTCCCTACACAATCACGGACCTACCTACGCCTCAGCCTGTAGTACCCCCCTCGTCGGAACCATCCTGTTCCCTGAACAAATCTCAGGAGAGATACCAGAGGTACGTCCGCAAGTTCACCTAGATCACAGAAGAAACGGTTCCCCAGAAAGGACAGCTTACGTCTCTGCAGACCCGGACAGGAACACAGCAAGTGCTCAATAGTCTCCTCCTCATCGAGGCAACTCCTACAGAAGTCATTGTGCGGTATCTCCATGCGCGCCGCCATGCGGCCTATGACACAGTGTCCGGTTTTGACCCCTGTCAAAGTACTTATCGACTTTTTATCGAACGCCAGCAACTCCCTCGTCCTATAACCTCCGACAACTGTGTTGGGTACGGTCCGAATAGGCCTACAACCTGATATAGCTGCCATATAAACCAATCTCCCGATTTGACTTCCTGATCCCCTGGAAGCCTCAATTTTCATCCGATTTGGCAGAAATTTTACATGCAGTGTTCTGTAACGACTTTCTGGAACTGTGTCACGTACGGTCCAAATCAATCAATAACCTGGTATAGCTCTCATATAAACCAATTGCCCGATTTGACTTCTTGAGCCCTAGAAGCCGCGATTTTAGTCCGATTTGGCTGAAATTTTATGTTATGCGTCTCAACAACTGTGCCAATAACGGTTCAAATAGCTCCCATATTTTAGCAGAATTCATGGGTCCCCAAGATTCGGCCCGGCCAAACTTAGCACGCTTTTACTTGTTACTTATTTTAATTTCGTATTTTTCACTACCTCTTTGTTCCATACCGAAGCACTGTTCATTTTGAGTGCTCCTTTTGCCAGCTTGACTTTGGCACATCTGCCGTGGTGTATATTTTTCATGGCAACGTTCTTTGTTTGTATCATCATCCCAGTGGGTGTGTTAGTAGGGTAACGGTGTGCGTGATTCCAAAAGAGATTGTGTGTTGTGGTGTGTGTGTGCGTGCGGGTGTACGCAGTGCGGCAGCCTGGGAGTGAGTGTGTTGACTCTTGGCAAATAATTTACTTGACGCAAACAATAACAATTTATTTGGCGTTGTTAATAGGTTGTAATTATGTGACAAACTTTTTTGACAGACAACCCTTTTTTCAATTTCAACTCCTACTCCTGCACTGCATTTGTATGAATGTGTGTGTGTGTGGACAAAATGGAAGTGTTGCTTCTTGGCTGTGGCTCCTGGCTGTTGTTGGCTCTTCTTGCTCCAGGCTGCTGCTGTGAATTGTGATGGCAATGTTGATGATGGTGATGCCTTTTTACAATGATCCTTGGCTTAGGAATTTTGTGTGAAAAATTATTTCACAACGCCATTGTGTTGTGTGTGGACTAGAATGTTTGTGTGTGTGTGTGTGTGTGTGTACGTTTGTCGTCCTAAGATGCGAATAATGAGTGGTTTCGTGCTTCTCATTTTGAAAATGTCATGTTTTGGGGGGTTATTAGAAAATAGTTCAAAAGTCATTATTAAAACTTAAGAATAATTGTCGTGGAATAGTTGAGTGGAGTAAAGAAATAAATGAGGTGTTAATTATAGTTGTCGCTGTCGTTGTTATTGCCGTTGTTGCTGTCAAAAAATTGAGATCCAATTTCGAGAAAGTTGAAACAACAGATTTTTCAACCAGATTAGGGTCGTGGCAGTATTAATTAAATCCATTTGGGTTCAAAGTTTAAAATGTCAATTATTTGTTTTGGGCAAATTGGTTTTCTGAAGAAGCAGAAAAGTATTGGCCATATATCTTAAATGTGAAATGAAGCCTAAACCTAATGGCTGATATGGAATTTTGTTGGGGAATAAATGGCTAGAAACGATAATCATTTTATTGCCCCACTATGGAATTTTGTCATATTTGAATACAGTTTTTAACTTTTGAATTAATTCTAACACCAATATGCCTTTCAAATACACATACATCCAAATCTGGCATTATTTTGACATTGCTTTCCTAAGAGCCAATGTCACGAGTTAAGGCCTTTAGATAAAACAAGTAAAAGCGTGCTAAGTTCGCCCGGGCCGAATCTGTTAAAATAAGGGAACTATATTTGGTTATAGACCGATTTGGACCGTACTTGGTTGGCGCAGTGGCTGAGAGTCATAACAAAACTCTATGTGCCAACTTTCAGACAAATCGAACAAAAATTGTGGCTTCCAGGTGCTCAAGAAGCCAAATAGGGAGATAAAGTCATATGGGAGCTATATCAGTTTATTGACCAATTCGGACCGTACTTGGCACAAGTGTTGAAAGTCATAGCATTCAGCCAAATGGGATAAAAATTGAGGCTTGAGGCGGAGGGCCGGACGGAGGGACGGACGGAGGGACGGACGGAGGGCCGGACGGAGGGACGGACGGAGGGACGGACGGAGGGACGGACGGAGGGACGGACGGAGGGACGGACGGAGGGACGGACGGAGGGACGGACGGAGGGACGGACGGAGGGACGGACGGAGGGACGGACGGAGGGACGGACGGAGGGACGGACGGAGGGACGGACGGAGGGACGGACGGAGGGACGGACGGAGGGACGGACGGAGGGACGGACGGAGGGACGGACGGAGGGACGGACGGAGGGACGGACGGAGGGACGGACGGAGGGACGGACGGAGGGACGGACGGAGGGACGGACGGAGGGACGGACGGAGGGACGGACGGAGGGACGGACGGAGGGACGGACGGAGGGACGGACGGAGGGACGGACGGAGGGACGGACGGAGGGACGGACGGAGGGACGGACGGAGGGACGGACGGAGGGACGGACGGAGGGACGGACGGAGGGACGGACGGAGGGACGGACGGAGGGACGGACGGAGGGACGGACGGAGGGACGGACGGAGGGACGGACGGAGGGACGGACGGAGGGACGGACGGAGGGACGGACGGAGGGACGGACGGAGGGACGGACGGAGGGACGGAGGGACGGACGGAGGGACGGACGGAGGGACGGACGGAGGGACGGACGGAGGGACGGACGGAGGGACGGACGGAGGGACGGACGGAGGGACGGACGGAGGGACGGACGGAGGGACGGACGGAGGGACGGACGGAGGGACGGACGGAGGGACGGACGGAGGGACGGACGGAGGGACGGACGGAGGGACGGACGGAGGGACGGACGGAGGGACGGACGGAGGGACGGACGGAAAAAGAGCAAAAACCAGTAAAAACGTGTCGAACTGTTGATACCCACAACCATGGAAAAAGAGCAAAAACCAGTAAAAACGTGTCGAGCTGTTGATACCCACAACCATGGAAAAAGAGCAAAAACCAGTAAAAACGTGTCGAGCTGTTGATACCCACAACCATGGAAATATTCATAAGACTATTTGTACCCTACACCACCTCAGTGGACCCGGTACGGGATAGCTGTGAGCACCACAAAAGCAGGAACATTGAGGTCCGATCTGTGTGGTGTTCATTGCTGTCACGAGAAGCTATTGATTTTCGTAAACATCGGTTCAGATTTAGATATAGCTCCCATATACATGTACCGCCTGATTTGCACTTAAATGGGTTCGTACATAGGCCAAAGAAGTGATGTATGCAAAATTTCATGACAAAATGTCAATGACAGTAAATGCGGCCTGTACCTTGATCTTGACAAAAATACATGGACAGTCAGGGGGACATATCTTAATCGAATCAGGAAGTAATTCTAAGCCGTTCCGTATACTTATCAATAGGTCTAGCTCTTCTCCTTCTTAGCGTTGCAAAGAAATGCACAAACTAATATTACCCTGTACCACAGTGGTGGTGTAGGGTATAAATACAGCAGTTATGGGCTTTAGACCCTAATTCGAAGATCGGTTATATGGCAGCGATATGGCCCGTACAAGAACTTATCCTTAGTGTAGAGAAAATATGGATCTGGACAAATTTCTACTCAACATCCGTATTTTATAAGGCTGTAGAGAGATAATAACAGACGGACGGTAGGTCGAACAAACACACGGACATCTTTAAATAGTCTTAGAACTTTACGACGATCAAGAATATGTTTATATCATAAATGGATATTTCGATGTATAGCAAACGGATGGACTAGATGAACATACCTCCAATTCTATCCACATGGTCATGTGCCTGAAGATTGAACCATGAAATAAACGTATTATTCATATTCATAACTTTTTATATTATTTCTATTCTTAAAAATGTGATTTAGTATTTGCATAGAATTCACAGTTCAACCTTAAATATAGAAAATTGAATTACACTTTTTTGTTGAATGTGGGAATGACTGTGGAATATCCTTGTAAGAACATAAATTGCTACCGGCATTCAGCTACCTGTGCTGTGTTCTGTGCTCTTTTGTTAAACAAAGACATATATTCAAAAGAGTTTCACTCCTATTCACTTTGTTGCCTTTCTTGTTTCAAGAATAAAGCGGTATGCAAGCCTGGCTAAAGACATATAAATCTTATGGCAATTTTCCAGCAAAAACTTAAAAAATTTAAAATTATGTAGGAAGTAGATTTGGAATTTGTATGCATTTTACAGCAAAGTTGAAATAAATATATTATTGAAATCTTCTCTTGGCCTTTCGGATGAGCTGGCCAAATCGGTTCAGATTTGAAAAAAGCTTAAGTGGTCCATTGGTTTCAATTCTTGAGCCAATAGAAGCTGCAATAAACACCCGATTTGTTTGAAAGTTTCCACGTAGTGTTGTTTAATTGGCTATGACAGAACATTTGTCCCATTAGCCGAACGGGGAACAGCGTTCGAAGCGCCTCAATCTTCTACACCAAGTTTCGAGGTGTCTTTCACCACTTGATCTTTCCATCGGACTTTTCGTCATCCCGGTTTGCGTGTACCACACTGATCGCCTTCAAAAGACTTCTTTGCTGGAGCTGCTTCATTAATTTTGACAACATGACCTAGCCACCATAGGCCTAATTTCTCTATTCCGTTGTCAACACTTCTATTGATGTAAGACTTCCATAATGTATATAAATTCTTGATCGTCTTGACATTTTAAGTCGATCTAGCCATTTCCATCCGTCTGTCTGCCTGCCTTACCCATGTGTCGCCTACGATCTTAAATAGTTCAGCGGGCAAAATATCGGCTCCTGCTGCCTTTTTATACCCACCACCGAAGGATGGGGGTATATTCATTTTGTCATTCCGTTTGCAACACATCGAAATATCCATTTCCGACCCTATAAAGTATATATATTCTTGATCAGCGTGAAAATCTAAGACGATCTAGCCATGTCCGTCCATCTGTCTATTATTGAAATCACGCTACAGTCTTTAAAAATAGAGATATTGAGCTGAAATTTTGCGTAGGTTGTTTTTTTTTTGTCCATAAGCAGGTAAAGTTCGAAGATGGGCTATATCGGACTATATCTTCATATAGCCCCCATATAGACCGATCCGCCGATTTAGGGCCTTAGGCCTATAAAAGTCACATTTATTATCCGATATTGCTGAAATTTGGGACAGAGAGTTAAATTAGGCTACTCGACATCCTTCCTCAATTTGGCATAGATTGGTCCAGATTTCGATATAGCTGCCATATAGACCGATCCGCCAATTTAGGGTCTTAGGCCCATAAAAGCTACATATATTATTCGATTTTGCTGAAATTTGGGACAGAGAGTTATGTTAGGCTACCTGACATCCTTCTTCAATTTGTTTTAGAACGGTCCAGATTTGGATATAGCTGCCATATAGACCGATTTATCGATTTAAGGTCTTGCGACCACAAAAGACGCACTTATTATATTTGGTTAAGTCAGTTAAGTTAAGCCCCTCGACATCCTTCCTCAATTTTGTCCAGATCGGTCCAGATTTGGATATAGCTGCCATATAGACTGATCTCTTGATTTAAGGCTTTGGGCCCATTAAAGGCGCAGTTATTGTTCGATGTCGTCGAAATTTGGGACAGTGAGTTAAGTTAAGGCCCTCGATATACTTCTGCATTATGACACAGATCGGTCCAGATTTGGATATAGTTGCCATATAGACCGATCTCTCTATTTTAAGTTTTGATCCCATAAAAGGCGCATTTATTATCCGATGTCGCCGAAATTGGGGACAGTGAGTTGTGTTAGGACATTCGACATCCTTCTTCAATTTTATCCAGATCGGTTCAGATTTGGATATTGTTGGCTTATAGACTGATCTCTTGATTTAAGGCTTTGGGCCCATAAAAGGCGCAGTTAGTGTTCGATGTCGTCGAAATTTGGGACAGTGAGTTAAGTTAAGGCCCTCGATATACTTCTGCAATATGACACAGATCGGTCCAGATTTGGATATAGCTGCCATATAGACCGATCCCTCGATCTTAAGTTTTGAGCCCATTAAAGGCGCATTTATTATCCGATGTCGCCAAAATTTCGGACAGTGAGTTGTGTTGGGCCCTTCGACGTTCTTCTTCAATTTGGATTAGATCGGTCCAGATTTGGATATAGCTGTCATATAGACCGATCTCTCAATTTTAAGTTTTGAGCCTATAAAAGACGCATTTATAATCCGACATTATCGAAATTTGGGACAGTGGGGTGTGTTAGGCTCTTCGAGTTTTTTCTGCAACTTGGCCCAAGCGGTGCAGATTTCGATTTAACTGCCAAATAGTCTTGGCCACATACAAGGCGCATTTATAATCCGATTTCACTGAAATTTGAAACTGTAACTTATGTTAGGCTTTTCGATATCCGTGTCGTATATGATTCAGATCGGTTTATTGAACAATGATTTGTACTTCCTAGTATTTGGTTCAAATCGGAACATATTTCGATATACAATAGCTGCTTTGGGGCATTAGGTATGTATTTTTCACCGAATTTTGACGAATGGTGGTTTACATATATACCCGAGGTGATGGGTATCCAAAGTTTGGCCCGGCCGAACTTAACACCTTTTTACTTGTTGTTCTTCAGTCGGATAACTGCTATTTGGACCTCATTGTGACTAAGAGGTAAACATTCTATACCATCATCACGGATTGGTTCTGCGGTATCCTCTACGCCGCCATCGTCGGATACTAGCAGCTGGGAAAAAATGTTGTTCCATATACCAAACAGACTATCTGCAACAGTTACAAGATTTCCTTCCATGTCTCTGCAGGAGGATGTTCCTGCATCAATTTCCAGACTTCATTCTGACTCCTGTAATTCGCTCACACTCAGGTCTTTCCACTTCCTTTTTCCTTCTGCTGAGTACTCATTTCTTCTCTCTGGTTTACTTCCGAAACCACTCCTTCATCTGGCGTGTTGCCACTAATTGCAGGGTTGCTCTGTAAGCCGCATTTTTGGCTTCAGACGCTAGATTAATGCCTTCCATTTATCAAAAACGTGATCTGTTTGGTTCCTTACTCTTGATCTATAGCTAACCATGTGGGCTTGTGAATTTTTATACCCCATACCGCCACTGTGGTTCACATGCTTCCCTCGAGATCACGATCCGCTTGCTCGGTTCAGGTTTGGATATAGCTGCCATATAGACCGATCTCTTGATTTAAGGTTTTGGGCTCATAAAAGTCGCATTTATTGTCCGATATCGCCGAAATTTGGGACAGTGAGTTGTGTTGGGCCCTTCGATGTTTGTCTTCAATTTGGCTCAGATCGGTCCAGATTTGGATATAGCTGCCATATAGACCGATCCTCAGATTGAGGGTCCTAGGCCCATTAAAGCCGCATTTATTATCCAATTTTGCTGAAATTTGGGACAGTGAGTTGTCTTAGGCCCTTCTAAATCTTTCTTCAATTTGGCTCTGATGGGTTCAGTTTTGGATATAGCTGCCATATAGACCGATATATCGATTTAAGGTTTTGGGTGTTTAAAAGGTGTATTTATTGTCCGATGTCGCCGAAATTTGGGACAGTGAGTTGTGTTGGGCCCTTCGATGTTTGTCTTTAATTTGGCTCAGATCGGTCCAGATTTGAAGATAGCTACCATATAGACCGATCTCTCGGTTTAAAGTCTTGGCCCCACAAAAGTCGCAATTGGACAATGACTTGTACTTAAAAGCATTTGGTCTAAATCGGATCATATGTCTATATAGCTGCTATGGGGCATAAGGTATGCATTTTTCACTGGATTTTGACGAAAGTTGGTTTATATATATACCCGAGGTGGTGGGTATCCAAAGTTCGGCCCGGCCGAACTTAATGCCTTTTTACTTGTTAGATATCGGGTGGAAGCGAACCCTCCCCTTTACCGCAAAACGCCACCCATATCCGAAAGTGGTCCGATGGACACAATAAGGGTATTAAATGAAAGGTACTGGAGACCAGAACACGAAAATGGTATTAAAATTTGGGTTCAAATACCCAGCGGGCAACCTCAAACCAAAAACTTTTCTAAACAGATATATTCGAAGTTCATGTCAATATGGGACTCAAATGAAAAGTATTAGACTATATATTAAAATATCGCCAAAAGAATTAGGTCCAAGTAATGGGAAATCGCCCACCACCAAATACCCCCAAAAGGCCATATATGCCCACCATGACCATATGGATTTCAAATGAATGATATTAGGGAGTAGATTACGAATATGGCATTAAAATTTGCGTTCAAGTCAAGGTGGCGCTTTTCCTCCTAAATATACGTCAAATGGGTTATTTGACCCATTAAGACAATATGGGACTCAAATGATTGGTATTTTAGAGTAGAAAATGTATTTGATATGAAATTTTGGCGCCAAGTTTTTGGCGTAAGCCCTAAAGCGTCTCCTAAACTGAACTTCATTGGGAGAAAAGAACGAATTTGCCCCCAAAACACCCTCCAAATCGTTCATGTTTACAGGCCATGGCAATATGGGGCTCAAATTAAAGGGATTTGGAAGTGCAGCACGAATTTGATATCCATATTCGAGTCGAAATATCTGGGGTGCCATCCCTCTCCTAAACAGCAATTCTCATTACACTAATTTTTAGAAACACCAGGGACCGAGCAGAGGCGAACTTCTCACACATCAATGAGTGCTTTTCGATTGAAGTTTGAACTCAATCATAAAGGACCTTTTTTTATAGCCGAGTCCGAACGGCGTACCGCAGGGCATCACCTCTTTGGAGAAAATTTTTTAAATGACCATGAATGTCGCCAACATTAAGAAGGGATATCCACCGCTTTGTCCAATGTTCTCGCCAGAATTTAAACGCGTTCAGCGTCATAGGCTACAATGGCACGAATTTGATATCCGCATACAGGGCGAAGTGTCCCCACCCTAATAAGATATAAGGGAGTTAAAGAAGGCGCAGCAGAGCGGGCCCGGTTCGGCTAGTATTAAATATTTTTGAAATATTACTCACAAGCTTATATACTTTTTATACAAAAGAGGAAATTTTTAAATGGGACATTATCTATTGTTATAACTAAAACCGAGTGTGTCTGTATGTGTGTTTATGGGACGATATATATC
The DNA here is from genome assembly GCF_963082655.1 of Stomoxys calcitrans. Classification (NCBI taxonomy): domain Eukaryota; kingdom Metazoa; phylum Arthropoda; class Insecta; order Diptera; family Muscidae; genus Stomoxys; species Stomoxys calcitrans. The sequence goes on along the minus strand of NC_081555.1, from coordinate 147,186,358 downwards.
AAGGAAAACTTTTGTATATGGATATGATCACACATATTCACATAACAATCTTCTAAAAAAAAAAGAAAAACACATATAACCCCATATGTGGGTTATATGCATAATAATATTTCATTGTTAAAGTTGGTATAGCCGAGTAAAATTTTTGGGCAAATTATCCCATGAATATGACATTCATGGCATTGCAATTTCTTATGGTCCACCCATCACACACACACCCACACACACACACACATCCCATATATAGAAAGATAGTTTGAAAAAAAGAAATCTGAAACATTTTATGCTTTGATTTCTTTTCTTGTGGAAAAAATTGCTACTCCATTTAAGGAAGAAAGATACACAACAAGGGAAACTGTTATCTTAACAACTTTTTGCCACATTTAAACTTTATTACAGAGATATTCCGCCTCTTCCACTTTTCTACACTGCCCCGGCTCATCCTTGTTTGTTCACCCATGCTGGTGTGACATGGGCCAAAATTGTCACAGCAATTTTCTTCAATTTTATGGCATTGTCTCTAAACTCTTCTTTGGGACAATCAAGGATAAATGTGATGGTGGTACTGGTGGCGATGATGCTGTTGGCATTGGTCTTTGTATTGCTGGTCCTTGAGCATAGCGATGCTCAGCCATGCCCTGACACTCATCTTGGTGGCAGTGGTGGGCAGCAGTGGTAGGGGTGGTGAATATTTCAAATAATCTATGTGCAAGGCAATCATTTGGAAAACTATTTTCCAACGAAAACCATTGACAGTGAAGGCAGACGACAGAAGCAACCGACTTTCAAAGTTGGTAAATGGCTTGCCGCCTGTATTAGTGTGTATTTGCAGTGTGTGTGCATGTGTGTGAATGTGTTTAAATGTAAGTGTAACGCTAAGAAATTTTTAATGTAATAGAGAACCGATGGTTGTTAACAAATTCAAAGCAATAAAGACATTACATTCACTAAAACCTGGAAATATCTGTGACTTTATGAAATATATGTGGAGAAAGAGATCTAGAACCTGTGTTAAAAGAGGATAACGGCAACAAATGGTCGGCAACGGCTTTTTTTATTTCAATTAAAAGCAATGAATGTAAAATTGGAAAATCAAATGCTGCCATTTCCCAAATTATCACACCGTCCCTTCATATTAAGTTGCTAGTAACGTCATTCATTGAAGTGAAAAGTAGAATCGTTTAGCCTGTTTAGATAAGAAATGATGATGGTTTACCAAAACCATCAACACGAGCACGATCATGAGCAACAAATGCAACAGTCCCACCACAACTTGGAATTGGAAATTTGGTTACGAAATGCAACCCATTGAACCCCAAACCCATAGGCGAAATTTGGGAATGCACTGCTAAAACACCCCCTTCAAATTTTTCACATGAGTGAAAAAAAACATAAAAAGAGGGAAATGGGCTTTAATTTGTGAATCTATCAAAATTTACATTGTTAAAATTAAAATGGCTGTATCTCCTAAACTAAGCGTCGTAGAGGGAAATGGACCTTAATCCGTGACTCCTCGAAAAATCCATTAAAAATAGAAATTTCACTTGGAAAACTTAAAATGGCTGTGTCTCCTAAACTATGCGTCGTAGAGGGAAATGGGCCTTAATCCGTGACTCCATCAAAAATCCAATAAAAATCGAAATTTCACTTGCAAAACTTAAAATGGCTGTATCTCCTAAACTATGCGTCGTAGAGGGAAATGAACCTTAATCCGTGACTTCATCAAAAATTCATTAAAAATCGAAATTTCACTTGGAAAACTTAAAATGGCTGTATCTCCTAAACTATGCGTCGTAGAGGGAAATGGGCCTTAATCCGTGACTCCATCAAAAATCCATTAAAAATCGAAATTTCACTTGGAAAACTTAAAAAGGCTCTATCTCCTAAACTATGCGTCGTAGAGGTAAATGGGCTTAATCCGTGACTCCATCAAAAATCCATTAAAAATCGAAATTTCACTTGGAAAACTTAAAATGGCTGTATCTCCTAAACTATGCGTCGTAGAGGGAAATGGGCCTTAATCCGTGACTCCATCAAAATCCATTAAAAATCTAAAATTCACTTAGAAAATTTAAAATGGCTTTATCTCCTAAACTATGCGTCGTAGAGGGAAATGGGCCTTAATCCGTGACTCCATCAAGAATCCAATAAAAATCGAAATTTCACTTGGAAAACTTAAAATGGCTGTATTTCCGAAACTATGGGCCTTAATCCGTGACTCCATTAAAAATCGAAATTTCGCTTGGAAAACTTAAAGTGACTGTGTCTCCGAAACTATGCGTCGTAGAGGGAAATTGACCTTAATCCGTGACTCCATCAAAAATCCATTACAAATTTCCTTGGAAAACTTAAAATGGCTGTATCTCCTAAACTAAGTGTCGTAGAGGGAAATGGACCTTAATCCGTGACTCCATTAAAAATCGAAATTTCGCTTGGAAAACTTAAAGTGACTGTGTCTCCGAAACTATGCGTCGTAGAGGTAAATTGACCTTAATCCGTGACTCCATCAAAAATCCATTACAAATTTCACTTGGAAAATTTAAAATGGCTGTATCTCCGAAACTATGCGTCGTAGAGGGAAATGGGCCTTAATCCGTGACTCCGTCAAAAATCCTTTAAAAATCGAAATTTCACTTGGAAAACTTAAAATGGCTGCATCTCCTAAACTATGCGTCGTAGAGGGAAATGGGCCTTAATCCGTGACTCCATCAAAAATCCTTTAAAAATCGAAATTTCACTTGGAAAACTTAAAATGGCTGCATCTCCTAAACTATGCGTCGTAGAGGGAAATGGACCTTAATCCGTGACTCCATCAAAAATCCACTAAAAATCGAAATTTCACATGGAAAACTTAAAATGGCTGTATCTCCTAAACTATGCGTCGTAGAGGGAAATGGACCTTAATCCGTGACTCCATTAAAAATCCAAAAAAATCGAAATTTCACTTGGAAAATTTAAAATGGCTGTATCTCCTAAACTATGCGTCGTAGAGGGAAATGGGCCTTAATCCGTGACTCCATCAAAAATCCATAAAAAATCGAAATTTTACTTGGAAAACTTAAAATGGCTGTATCTCCTAAACTAAGCGTCGTAGAGGGAAATGGGCCTTAATCCGTGACTCCATCAAAAATCCATTAAAAATCGAAATTTCACTTGGAAAACTTAAAATGGCTGTATCTCCTAAACTAAGCGTCGTAGAGGGAAATGAGCCTTAATTCGTGACTCCTCGAAAAATCCCTTAAAAATCGAAATTTCACTTGGAAAACTTAAAATGGCTGTATCTCCTAAACTATGCGTCGTAGAGGGAAATGGGCCTTAATCCGTGACTCCATCAAAAATCCATAAAAAATCGAAATTTTACTTGGAACACTTAAAATGGCTGTATCTCCTAAACTAAGCGTCGTAGAGGGAAATGGGCCTTAATCCGTGACTCCATCAAAAATCCATTAAAAATCGAAATTTCACTTGGAAAACTTAAAATGGCTGTATCTCCTAAACTAAGCGTCGTAGAGGGAAATGGGCCTTAATCCGTGACTCCATCGAAAATCCATTAAAAATCGAAATTTCACTTGGAAAACTTAAAATGGCTGTATCTCCTTAACTATGCGTCGTAGAGGGAAATGAGCCTTAATTCGTGACTCCTCGAAAAATCCCTTAAAAATCGAAATTTCACTTGGAAAACTTAAAATGGCTGTATCTCCTAAACTAAGCGTCGTAGAGGGAAATGGGCCTTAATCCGTGACTCCATCAAAAATCCATTAAAAATCGAAATTTCACTTGGAAAACTTAAAATGGCTGTATCTCCTTAACTATGCGTCGTAGAGGGAAATGAGCCTTAATTCGTGACTCCTCGAAAAATCCCTTAAAAATCGAAATTTCACTTGGAAAACTTAAAATGGCTGTATCTCCTAAACTAAGCGTCGTAGAGGGAAATGGGCCTTAATCCGTGACTCCATCAAAAATCCATTAAAAATCGAAATTTCACTTGGAAAACTTAAAATGGCTGTATCTCCTAAACTATGCGTCGTAGAGAGAAAAGGACCTTAATCCGTGACTCTTCGAAAAATCCATTAAAAATCGAAATTTCACCTGGAAAACTTAAAATGGCTGTATCTCCTAAACTATGCGTCGTAGAGGGAAATGGGCCTTAATCCGTGACTCCATCAAAAATCCATAAAAAATTGAAATTTCACTTGGAAAACTTAAAATGGCTGTATCTCCTAAACTATGCGTCGTAGAGGGAAATGGGCCTTAATCCGTGACTCCATCAAAAATCCATTAAAAATCGAAATTTCACTTGGAAAACTTAAAAAGGCTCTATCTCCTAAACTATGCGTCGTAGAGGTAAATGGGCCTTAATCCGTGACTTCATCAAAAATCCATTAAAAATCGAAATTTCACTTGGAAAACTTAAAATGGCTGTATCTCCTAAACTATGCGTCGTAGAGGGAAATGGGCCTTAATCCGTGACTCCATCAAAAATCTATTAAAAATCGAAATTTCACTTGGAAAACTTAAAATGGCTGTATCTCCTAAACTTTTCACTTGGAAAACTTAAAATGGATGTATCTCCTAAACTAAGCGTCCTAGAGGGAAATGGGCCTTAATCCGTGACTCCATCAAAAATCCATTAAAAATCGATATTTCACTTGGAAAACTTAAAATGGCTGTATCTCCTAAACTATGCGTCGTAGAGGGAAATGGGCCTTAATCAGTGACTCCATCAAAAATCCATTAAAAATCTAAATTTCACATGGAAAACTTAAAATGGCTGTATCTCCTAAACTATGCGTCGTAGAGGGAAATGGGCCTTAATCCGTGACTCCATCAAAAATCCATTAAAAATCGAAATTTCACTTGGAAAACTTAAAATGGCTGTATCTCCTAAACTATGCGTCGTAGAGGGAAATGGGCCTTAATCCGTGACTCCATCAAAAATCCTTTAAAAATCGAAATTTCACTTGGAAAACTTAAAATGGCTGCATCTCCTCAAATATGCATCGTAGAGGGAAATGGACCTTAATCCGTGACTCCATCAAAAATCCACTAAAAATCGAAATTTCACATGGAAAACTTAAAATGGCTGTATCTCCTAAACTATGCGTCGTAGAGGGAAATGGACCTTAATCCGTGACTCCATTAAAAATCCAAAAAAATCGAAATTTCACTTGGAAAATTTAAAATGGTTGTATCTCCTAAACTATGCGTCGTAGAGGGAAATGGGCCTTAATCCGTGACTCCATCAAAAATTCATTAAAAATCGAAATTTCAGTTGGAAAACTTAAAATGGCTGTATCTCCTAAACTATGCGTCGTAGAGGGAAATGGGCCTTAATCCGTAACTCCATCAAAAATCCATTAAAAATCGAAATTTCACTTGGAAAATTTAAAATGGCTGTATCTCCTAAACTATGCGTCGTAGAGGGAAATGAGCCTTAATTCGTGACTCCTCGAAAAATCCCTTAAAAATCGAAATTTCACTTGGAAAACTTAAAATGGCTGTATCTCCTAAACTATGCGTCGTAGAGGGAAATGGGCCTTAATCCGTGACTCCATCAAAAATCCATAAAAAATCGAAATTTTACTTGGAAAACTTAAAATGGCTGTATCTCCTAAACTAAGCGTCGTAGAGGGAAATGGGCCTTAATCCGTGACTCCATCAAAAATCCATTAAAAATCTAAATTTCACTTGGAAAACTTAAAATGGCTGTATCTCCTAAACTAAGCGTCGTAGAGGGAAATGAGCCTTAATCCGTGACTTCATCAAAAATCCATTAAAAATCGAAATTTTACTTGGAAAACTTAAAATGGCTGTATCTCCTAAACTATGCGTCGTAGAGGGAAATGGGCCTTAATCCGTGACTCCATCAAAAATCCATTAAAAATCTAAATTTCACTTGGAAAACTTAAAATGGTTGTATCTCCTTAACTATGCGTCGTAGAGGGAAATGAGCCTTAATTCGTGACTCCTCGAAAAATCCCTTAAAAATCGAAATTTCACTTGGAAAACTTAAAATGGCTGTATCTCCTAAACTATGCGTCGTAGAGGGAAATGGGCCTTAATCCGTGACTCCATCAAAAATCCATAAAAAATCGAAATTTTGCTTGGAAAACTTAAAATGGCTGTATCTCCTAAACTAAGCGTCGTAGAGGGAAATGGGCCTTAATCCGTGACTCCATCAAAAATCCATTAAAAATCGAAATTTCACTTGGAAAACCTAAAATGGCTGTATCTCCTAAACTAAGCGTCGTAGAGGGAAATGGGCCTTAATCCGTGACTCCATCGAAAATCCATTAAAAATCGAAATTTCACTTGGAAAACTTAAAATGGCTGTATCTCCTTAACTATGCGTCGTAGAGGGAAATGAGCCTTAATTCGTGACTCCTCGAAAAATCCCTTAAAAATCGAAATTTCACTTGGAAAACTTAAAATGGCTGTATCTCCTAAACTATGCGTCGTAGAGGGAAATGGGCCTTAATCCGTGACTCCATCAAAAATCCATAAAAAATCGAAATTTTACTTGGAAAACTTAAAATGGCTGTATCTCCTAAACTAAGCGTCGTAGAGGGAAATGGGCCTTAATCCGTGACTCCATCAAAAATCCATTAAAAATCGAAATTTCACTTGGAAAACTTAAAATGGCTGTATCTCCTAAACTAAGCGTCGTAGAGGGAAATGGGCCTTAATCCGTGACTCCATCGAAAATCCATTAAAAATCGAAATTTCACTTGGAAAACTTAAAATGGCTGTATCTCCTTAACTATGCGTCGTAGAGGGAAATGAGCCTTAATTCGTGACTCCTCGAAAAATCCCTTAAAAATCGAAATTTCACTTGGAAAACTTAAAATGGCTGTATCTCCTAAACTAAGCGTCGTAGAGGGAAATGGGCCTTAATCCGTGACTCCTCGAAAAATCCATTAAAAATCGAAATTTCACTTGGAAAACTTAAAATGGCTGTATCTCCTAAACTAAGCGTCGTAGAGGGAAATGGGCCTTAATCCGTGACTCCATCAAAAATCCATAAAAAATCGAAATTTCACTTGGAAAACTTAAAATGGCTGTATCTCCTAAACTATGCGTCGTAGAGGGAAATGGGCCTTAATCCGTGACTCCATCGAAAATCCATTAAAAATCGAAATTTCACTTGGAAAACTTAAAATGGCTGTATCTCCTTAACTATGCGTCGTAGAGGGAAATGAGCCTTAATTCGTGACTCCTCGAAAAATCCCTTAAAAATCGAAATTTCACTTGGAAAACTTAAAATGGCTGTATCTCCTAAACTAAGCGTCGTAGAGGGAAATGAGCCTTAATCCGTGACTCCATCAAAAATCCATTAAAAATCGAAATTTCACTTGGAAAACTTAAAATGGCTGTATCTCCTAAACTATGCGTCGTAGGGGGAAATGGGCCTTAATCCGTGACTCCATCAAAAATCCATTAAAAATCGAAATTTCACTTGGAAAACTTAAAATGGCTGTATCTCCTAAACTATGCGTCGTAGAGGGAAATGGACCTTAATCCGTGACTCCTCGAAAAATCCATTAAAAATCGAAATTTCACCTGGAAAACTTAAAATGGCTGTATCTCCTAAACTATGCGTCGTAGAGGGAAATGGGCCTTAATCCGTGACTCCATCAAAAATCCATTAAAAATCGAAATTTCACTTGGAAAACTTAAAATGGCTGTATCTCCTAAACTATGCGTCGTAGAGGGAAATGGGCCTTAATCCGTGACTCCATCAAAAATCCATTAAAAATCGAAATTTCACTTGGAAAACTTAAAATGGCTGTATCTCCTAAACTATGCGTCGTAGAGGGAAATGGACCTTAATCCGTGACTCCATCAAAAATTCATTAAAAATCGAAATTTCAGTTGGAAAACTTAAAATGACTGTATCTCCTAAACTATGCGTCGTAGAGGGAAATGAGCCTTAATTCGTGACTCCTCGAAAAATCCCTTAAAAATCGAAATTTCACTTGGAAAACTTAAAATGGCTGTATCTCCTAAACTATGCGTCGTAGAGGGAAATGGGCCTTAATCCGTGACTCCATCAAAAATCCATTAAAAATCGAAATTTCACTTGGAAAACTTAAAATGGTTGTATCTCCTTAACTATGCGTCGGTAGAGGGAAATGAGCCTTAATTCGTGACTCCTCGAAAAATCCCTTAAAAATCGAAATTTCACTTGGAAAACTTAAAATGGCTGTATCTCCTAAACTATGCGTCGTAGAGGGAAATGGGCCTTAATCCGTGACTCCATCAAAAATCCATAAAAAATCGAAATTTTACTTGGAAAATTTAAAATGGCTGTATCTCCTAAACTAAGCGTCGTAGAGGGAAATGGGCCTTAATCCGTGACTCCATCAAAAATCCATTAAAAATCGAAATTTCACTTGGAAAACCTAAAATGGCTGTATCTCCTAAACTATGCGTCGTAGAGGGAAATGGGCCTTAATCCGTGACTCCATCAAAAATCCATTAAAAATCGAAATTTCACTTGGAAAACTTAAAATGGTTGTATCTCCTTAACTATGCGTCGTAGAGGGAAATGAGCCTTAATTCGCGACTCCTCGAAAAATCCCTTAAAAATCGAAATTTCACTTGGAAAACTTAAAATGGCTGTATCTCCTAAACTATGCGTCGTAGAGGGAAATGGGCCTTAATCCGTGACTTCATCAAAAATCCATTAAAAATCGAAATTTTAATTGGAAAACTTAAAATGGCTGTATCTCCTAAACTATGCGTCGTAGAGGGAAATGGGCCTTAATCCGTGACTCCATCAAAAATCCATTAAAAATCGAAATTTCACTTGGAAAACTTAAAATGGTTGTATCTCCCTAACTATGCGTCGTAGAGGGAAATGAGCCTTAATTCGTGACTCCTCGAAAAATCCCTTAAAAATCGAAATTTCACTTGGAAAACTTAAAATGGCTGTATCTCCTAAACTATGCGTCGTAGAAGGAAATGGGCCTTAATCCGTGACTCCATCAAAAATCCATAAAAAATCGAAATTTTACTTGGAAAACTTAAAATGGCTGTATCTCCTAAACTAAGCGTCGTAGAGGGAAATGGGCCTTAATCCGTGACTCCATCAAAAATCCATTAAAAATCGAAATTTCACTTGGAAAACCTAAAATGGCTGTATCTCCTAAACTAAGCGTCGTAGAGGGAAATGGGCCTTAATCCGTGGCTCCATCGAAAATCCATTAAAAATCGAAATTTCACTTGGAAAACTTAAAGTGGCTGTATCTCCTTAACTATGCGTCGTAGAGGGAAATGAGCCTTAATTCGTGACTCCTCGAAAAATCCCTTAAAAATCGAAATTTCACTTGGAAAACTTAAAATGGCTGTATCTCCTAAACTAAGCGTCGTAGAGGGAAATGGGCCTTAATCCGTGACTCCATCAAAAATCCATTAAAAATCGAAATTTCACTTGGAAAACTTAAAATGGCTGTATCTCCTAAACTATGCGTCGTAGAGGGAAATGGACCTTAATCCGTGACTCCTCGAAAAATCCATTAAAAATCGAAATTTCTCCTGGAAAACTTAAAATGGCTGTATCTCCTTAACTATGCGTCGTAGAGGGAAATGAGCCTTAATTCGTGACTCCTCGAAAAATCCCTTAAAAATCGAAATTTCACTTGGAAAACTTAAAATGGCTGTATCTCCTAAACTAAGCGTCGTAGAGGGAAATGGGCCTTAATCCGTGACTCCATCAAAAATCCATTAAAAATCGAAATTTCACTTGGAAAACTTAAAATGGCTGTATCTCCTAAACTAAGCGTCGTAAAGGGAAATGGGCCTTAATCCGTGACTGCATCAAAAATCCATTAAAAATCGAAATTTCACTTGGAAAACTTAAAATGGCTGTATCTCCTAAACTAAGCGTCGTAGAGGGAAATGGGCCTTAATCCGTGACTCCATCAAAAATCCATTAAAAATCGAAATTTCACTTGGAAAACTTAAAATGGCTGTATCTCCTAAACTATGCGTCGTAGAGGGAAATGGACCTTAATCCGTGACTCCTCGAAAAATCCATTAAAAATCGAAATTTCACCTGGAAAACTTAAAATGGCTGTATCTCCTAAACTATGCGTCGTAGAGGGAAATGGGCCTTAATCCGTGACTCCATCAAAAATCCATAAAAAATCGAAATTTCACTTGGAAAACTTAAAATGGCTGTATCTCCTAAACTATGCGTCGTAGAGGGAAATGGGCCTTAATCCGTGACTCCATCAAAAATCTATTAAAAATCGAAATTTCACTTGGAAAACTTAAAAAGGCTCTATCTCCTAAACTATGCGTCGTAGAGGGAAATGAGCCTTAATCCGTGACTCCATCAAAAATCCATTAAAAATCGAAATTTCACTTGGAAAACTTAAAATGGCTGTATCTCCTAAACTATGCGTCGTAGAGGGAAATGGGCCTTAATCCGTGACTCCATCAAAAATCCATTAAAAATCGAAATTTCACTTGGAAAACTTAAAATGGCTGTATCTCCTAAACTATGCGTCGTAGAGGGAAATGGACCTTAATCCGTGACTCCATCAAAAATTCATTAAAAATCGAAATTTCAGTTGGAAAACTTAAAATGACTGTATCTCCTAAACTATGCGTCGTAGAGGGAAATGGGCCTTAATCCGTGACTCCATCAAAAATCCATTAAAAATCGAAATTTCACTTAGAAAACTTAAAATGGCTGTATCTCCTAAACTATGCGTCGTAGAGGGAAATGGGCCTTAATCCGTGACTTCATCAAAAATCCAATAAAAATCGAAATTTCACTTGGAAAACCTAAAATGGCTGTATCTCCTAAACTATGCGTCGTAGAGGGAAATGGGCCTTAATCCGTGACTCCTCGAAAAATCCATTAAAAATCGAAATTTCACTTGGAAAACTTAAAATGGCTGTATCTCCTAAACTATGCGTCGTAGAGGGAAATGGGCCTTAATCCGTGACTCCATCAAAAATCCATAAAAAATCGAAATTTCACTTGGAAAACTTAAAATGGCTGTATCTCCTAAACTATGCGTCGTAGAGGTAAATGGGCCTTAATCCGTGACTCCATCAAAAATCCAATAAAAATCGAAATTTCACTTGGAAAACCTAAAATGGCTGTATCTCCTAAACTATGCGTCGTAGAGGGAAATGGGCCTTAATCCGTGACTCCTCGAAAAATCCATTAAAAATCGAAATTTCACTTGGAAAATTTAAAATGGCTGTATCTCCTAAACTATGCGTCGTAGAGGGAAATGGGCCTTAATCCGTGACTCCATCAAAAATCCATTAAAAATCGAAATTTCACTTGGAAAACTTAAAATGGCTGTATCTCCTAAACTATGCGTCGTAGAGGGAAATGGGCCTTAATCCGTAACTCCTCGAAAAATCCATTAAAAATCGAAATTTCACTTGGAAAACTTAAAAAGGCTCTATCTCCTAAACTATGCGTCGTTGAGGTAAATGGGCCTTAATCCGTGACTCCATCAAAAATCCATTAAAAATCGAAATTTCACTTGGAAAACTTAAAATGGCTGTATCTCCTAAACTATGCGTCGTAGAGGGAAATGGGCCTTAATCCGTAACTCCTCGAAAAATCCATTAAAAATCGAAATTTCACTTGGAAAACTTAAAAAGGCTCTATCTCCTAAACTATGCGTCGTAGAGGTAAATGGGCCTTAATCCGTGACTCCATCAAAAATCCATTAAAAATCGAAATTTCACTTGGAAAACCTAAAATGACTGTATCTCCTAAACTATGCGTCGTAGAGGGAAATGGGCCTTAATCCGTGACTCCTCGAAAAATCCATTAAAAATCGAAATTTCACCTGGAAAACTTAAAATGGCTGTATCTCCTAAACTATGCGTCGTAGAGGGAAATGGGCCTTAATCCGTGACTCCATCAAAAATCCATAAAAAATCGAAATTTCACTTGGAAAACTTAAAATGGCTGTATCTCCTAAACTATGCGTCGTAGAGGGAAATGGGCCTTAATCCGTGACTCCATCAAAAATCCAATAAAAATCGAAATTTCACTTGGAAAACCTAAAATGGCTGTATCTCCTAAACTATGCGTCGTAGAGGGAAATGGGCCTTAATCCGTGACTCCATCAAAAATCCATTAAAAATCGAAATTTCACTTGGAAAACTTAAAATGGCTGTATCTCCTAAACTATGCGTCGTAGAGGGAAATGGGCCTCAATCCGTGACTCCATCAAAAATCCATTAAAAATCGAAATTTCACTTGGAAAACTTAAAATGGCTGTATCTCCTAAACTATGCGTCGTAGAGGGAAATGGGCCTTAATCCGTAACTCCTCGAAAAATCCATTAAAAATCGAAATTTCACCTGGAAAACTTAAAATGGCTGTATCTCCTAAACTATGCGTCGTAGAGGGAAATGGGCCTTAATCCGTGACTCCATCAAAAATCTATTAAAAATCGAAATTTCACTTGGAAAACTTAAAATGGCTGTATCTCCTAAACTATGCGTCGTAGAGGGAAATGGGCCTTAATCCGTGACTCCATCAAAAATTCATTAAAAATCGAAATTTCAGTTGGAAAACTTAAAATGACTGTATCTCATAAACTATGCGTCGTAGAGGGAAATGGGCCTTAATCCGTGACTCCATCAAAAATCCATTAAAAATCGAAATTTCACTTGGAAAACTTAAAAAGGCTCTATCTCCTAAACTATGCGTCATAGAGGTAAATGGGCTTTAATCCGTGACTCCATCAAAATCCATTAAAAATCGAAATTTCACTTGGAAAACTTAAAATGGCTGTATCTCCTAAACTATGCGTCGTAGAGGGAAATGGGCCTTAATCCGTGACTCCTCGAAAAATCCATTAAAAATCGAAATTTCACTTGGAAAACTTAAAATGGCTGTATCTTCTAAACTATGCGTCGTATAGGGAAATGGGCCTTAATCCGTGACTCCATCAAAAATCCAATAAAAATCGAAATTTCACTTGGAAAACTTAAAATGGCTGTATCTCCTAAACTATGCGTCGTAGAGGGAAATGGGCCTTAATCCGTGACTCCATCAAAAATCCATTAAAAATCTAAATTTCACTTGGAAAACTTAAAATGGCTGTATCTCCTAAACTATGCGTCGTAGAGGGAAATGGGCCTTAATCCGTGACTCCATCAAAAATCCATAAAAAATCGAAATTTCACTTGGAAAACTTAAAATGGCTGTATCTCCTAAACTAAGCGTCGTAGAGGGAAATGGGCCTTAATCCGTGACTCCATTAAAAATCCAAAAAAATCGAAATTTCACTTGGAAAAATTTAAAATGGCTGTATCTCCTAAACTATGCATCGTAGAGGGAAATGAGCCTTAATCCGTGACTCCATTAAAAATCCAAAAAAATCGAAATTTCACTTGGAAAACTTAAAATGGCTGTATCTCCTAAACTATGCGTCGTATAGGGAAATGGGCCTTAATCCGTGACTCCATCAAAAATCCAATAAAAATCGAAATTTCACTTGGAAAACTTAAAATGGCTGTATCTCCTAAACTAAGCGTCGTAGAGGGAAATGGACCTTAATCCGTGACTCCATTAAAAATCCAAAAAATCGAAATTTCACTTGGAAAACTTAAAATGGCTGTATCTCCTAAACTATGCGTCGTAGAGGGAAATGGGCCTTAATCCGTGACTCCATCAAAAATCCAAAAAAATCGAAATTTCACTTGGAAAACTTAAAATGGCTGTATCTCCTAAACTATGCGTCGTAGAGGGAAATGGGCCTTAATCCGTGACTCCATCAAAAATCCATTAAAAATCGAAATTTCACTTGGAAAACTTAAAATGGCTGTATCTCCTAAACTATGCGTCGTAGAGGGAAATGGGCCTTATTCCGTGACTCCATCAAAAATCCAATAAAAATCGAAATTTCACTTGGAAAACTTAAAATGGCTGTATCTCCTAAACTATGCGTCGTAGAGGGAAATGGGCCTTAATCCGTGACTCCATTAAAAATCCAAAAAAATCGAAATTTCACTTGGAAAACTTAAAATGGCTGTATCTCCTAAACTATGCGTCGTAGAGGGAAATGGGCCTTAATCTGTGACTCCATCAAAAATCCATTAAAAATCGAAAACTTAAAATGGCTGTATCTCCTAAACTATGTGTCGTAGAGAGAAATGGACCTTAATCCGTGACTCCATCAAAAATCCATTAAAAATCGAAATTTCACCTGGAAAACTTAAAATGGCTGTATCTCCTAAACTATGCGTCGTAGAGGGAAATGGGCCTTATTCCGTGACTCTATCAAAAATCCATTAAAAATCGAAATTTCACTTGGAAAACTTAAAATGGCTGTATCTCCTAAACTATGCGTCGTAGAGGGAAATGGGCCTTAATCCGTAACTCCTCGAAAAATCCATTAAAAATCGAAATTTCACTTGGAAAACTTAAAAAGGCTCTATCTCCTAAACTATGCGTCGTAGAGGTAAATGGGCCTTAATCCGTGACTCCATCAAAAATCCATTAAAAATCGAAATTTCACTTGGAAAACTTAAAATGGCTGTATCTCCTAAACTATGCGTCGTATAGGGAAATGGGCCTTAATCCGTGACTCCATCAAAAATCCAATAAAAATCGAAATTTCACTTGGAAAACTTAAAATGGCTGTATCTCCTAAACTATGCGTCGTAGAGGGAAATGGGCCTTAATCCGTGACTCCATTAAAAATCCAAAAAAATCGAAATTTCACTTCGAAAACTTAAAATGGCTGTATCTCCTAAACTATGCGTCGTAGAGGGAAATGGGCCTTAATCTGTGACTCC